>NC_084535.1:16674365-16974365 GCF_024500275.1 Phycodurus eques
ATCATTATTTAGGTCAACAGACACAGAGCGCATCTAAGAACAAAGAACAGACTGCAATGTGAAACAGTATCACTATCTTCTTTTGACTTCACAGACTTGGTGTCAGTACACATTACAATTACAATTCTTATTCTCTGGCTGGCAGTAGAATATACTGTCAGGACCACGGTCGTGAGGATAAGCGGCTCAGAAAATGGATGGATGAATGAATAATGACGATGATGATGATAAATTTTATTTGGAGGCACCTTTCAAGTCACTCAAGGTCACCTTACAAAAAATAAAAGCAGAACAGATAAAAATCATCAACAAAACAAGAGTATTAAGATAAAAACAAATGAGCCAAAACTGAAGTGCAAAGTGACAGCAAACTGACAATCAAGGACACCTTCCAACATTAAAATTGCATGTGTCAGCGTTCCTTAAAGTGATTCTATAAAAGCCAGGACATAGTCTTAGCACGTGACAAACACGTTTAGGTGTGATTGCAAGTGGACTGAATGAAGAATTGGCATCGTAAAACTATTGAAAACACACCAAGATTGTGTTATTTAAGATAGTCGACTGGCCTTTGCACGTTTAGATAGTGTACATCACTAAGCGTAACGACGCCATCGTTTTTTAGCTGCACTTGAACGTTAGAGTCACGTTAAACCGCTTTGTAAATAATCAGCTCCAAGCCAGTTGCTAATGTTAAAACTTAAAAGGATCCAAAAAGAGTTAGCGGCAGAAACCTAGCTAAACACCCATCGTTGATCTTCTAACCTATTTTAGCGCCCGTAATGATATCGCCATAACGTTTAGAAGAATGTTAACGCTATATATGCTTGTTTGGCATTACCTTTTCGTTGTCGCTTTCGTGTAAAGTGGCTGTCATAACTGGACCGAACTCGAGTGAAGAGCAGCAGCGTCAGTGGACGGAAGCGCTGCCTGTGAGCGTGAGTGAGTAGCTAGCGGTTTGACGTGTTGTCAATTAGTTTTTTTTTCTTCGCACAAAAGGGATTATTGACTGGGTACTTCCAAAATCGACCACATAGTCACTTCAATTGTAACTATGTATGGATGTGGATATGGGAATTAAAGTCTTTTTTCAGCCATTATCATTTCTGTAAAACTGTAACCAGACACCATCCGTCCTATTTCGATCATTCGGCTCGCACAGACGTAGTTTAATATTTTGTTGAGCATTGTGGGTAATGTAGTTTCAGCTTCAAAACTATTGCAGTTTTTTTGGTGACACCCAGGACTTCAATCCCCAGCTATGCCAGTTGTGCCAGCAGCCTCCAGTGAAGGCCATGCACTCCACTACCAGACGGTGGCAGAAATTCTCAAAAACGTTGCTTCCCAAACAAACGTTTGAAGAAGAAGAAAGTTGCATTGGCTATAAGGAAGTCGTGTCAAAAAGCAACATGTCGGGCTAGTTTTACTACTGAAAAGCAAGTATTAACTCTTTATTTAAAACCTGTATGCGTAGTAAGCAAAAATCAAGCTGTCTTCTGATACTCTTGCAATGAAAAAAAATGTTCATATTTAAACGTGCGCCATTCGCCGGAGGTTTTCGGATGCTTCAGTACACCTCCCTCACTTTCGGCTTTTGCATAGCCTGTCATCGCTCCAGCTCCCGCAGGGGGGCGAGTCCGTACAACTCAGTGGACAGTGAGCGCTACTCGTCTCTTGTAAAGTCTGTCATGTCTTCTCGGGTCAGTTCTCAAACGCCCGAGACCATTCAAGCTGAGGATGAGCACATGTTTGGACCAGTTGTCAAAGTTCAGACTACGTCGAGACAAGCGACGAGGCTCCCTAAAGTCATGTATCCCTTCTCACATTGCGAGGACACTCCAGAAACAGAGGATCTTGAGTCAGGACCTCCAGTCCGGATTGTATTAAACCGGGACCGAGATCGGTCGTCCATACCGAGTGTGACCAGGGTTCTTCAGGCGACACTTTCACCAGAGCAGCTCTTCTTTCTGGAGAGATGGAAGAGAAAGATGGTTGCAGAACTGGGGGAGGAAGGTTTCAAAGACTACACCAAAAGTAGGTCTTGTAGCATGTCAAAGGTTAATACGCTTCATTTAATTACATTTACATCTTAATCAGATTTGTTTAGGCAAGGGAAACTTTTCCATTCAGCCCTGGAGGAAGTTCTGATGTCATTTGCAACAAGGGAAGACGATCAGCATGCACCCGATGTGCTGGGATACATGAAGAGCATCGCTTACATTCTGGAAGATGTAAGCGCTGCAAGAGCTATCGAGAGCAGTGTGCGGCATGACGCTCTCAATTATTTGGGCATCGTGGACTGCGTGGCCCGCTACAGGCAAGTATAGTGCTCAACATAAAAGCAACATGCAAACCTATTTATGACAAAACCTTGTCTTTTCTTCAGTATCAGTCATGTACAACATAATATACTACAAAATACTGCGACACGTGTGGGCTTTTAATTCTCACACAAAAATGGGTACACCAAAATGAAAATATTGTGTTCACTGAGAAAGGGATACAAAGTAGTGCTGAACGATATTTGGGGCGAGTGGGGTTTGTACCCCTGCAATGTATGTAGCGATGTGAAAAATGTTTACAGTAAATTACAGCAGGGAGTGACAAATAATTTGAAGCAAGAATGTTTTGCCTCTTGTTTGGAGAATGCTTCACTGTATGTTAAACTATGGGTGAAGTAAGAGTGGCCATTACGTGGTTTAAGCAAGTCTGAGGTCCTACAATCTTGCTCGTTCACAACATATCTTGGAGTGATAGTAGAATGGTTTATTTTTTGTACTGATCATAACGCAAAAAAAACCAAGTCATGTCCTAAAATTGGCAAATTGAGTCTGACTCAAGTCATGTCACTCAAGTTGACCACCTCTGGCAGAAAGTACAATAAAACCTGTGTAGCCACCTGATGCCATTCACACAACAAAGTAAGTCTTGGCTTCCTGCCAGTATATCAGCTGTGTTCAGTTAAACTAGCCCACATTTCACACAAAGTCAAGTTGTGAGTGAATTGAGACCTAATAATTATTATTTCAGTATTAGTATTTTTTTGACATTTTGGGGGGATGTTGTGATGTGAGATTTCCCCCATGTAAAATGGGTGCATTGGCTCCATAAAGGTTGGGAAACACTACCATAGTCTATCACTAACCTACGCTAATGCAATCGTAAATTCCTAATTACTGTAAATATTCTTATGAAAATAAAACAACCAAATGAAAAACAGAAAGCATGGCTGTAACTGAGCATGCCTCGTGCCACGTAAAGACATTCTTATGATGCCGCACAAAATAGTTAATTGCGTGGTGTTCGTAACCTCGAAATGGGGGACCCCATGTACTGTATCACTCTAGATTTGTGTTCATGTTCACTTGACTCAAGTCTTCTTGTCTTCAGAGGTGTTCTGTGTATTATTGACTGGAAGACTTCAGAAAAACGTAAACCGTTCCTGAGCAACACGTACGACAACCCAATTCAGGTGGCGGCCTACGCTGGAGCTTTGAACGGTGATGACAGATACAAATACCAGGTACTAATTGTTAATATTAGTGACTGTATATAATCACATGGAGACCAACGCTCATCCCCCACTCTTTCTTTTTGCAGGTGGAGAACGGCCTCATTGTTGTTGCTTACAAAGATGGCTCACCCGCTCACGCACACCAACTGAATCATGAGCTGATGTTGGAGTATTGGGAAAAGTGGCTGATTCGCTTGGAAGAGTTCCGAGAACAGAGGTGAAAGCAAGTTGTCATTTCAACTCATGTCTAATTTGATTCACTGTGCACAGATACATTCAGTGTAGGATAACAATTCAGTATATGTGGGAAAAATCGTTTAACTATAAAAAAATTCTAATTTTCCAACAGATTTGTCTTCTTTAAATGAAATGCAGCATTACTACTTTAAGGGGTGCAAAAAAACAAAGGTTTTCAAGGGGTGTGAAAAGGCACAGAAATGGTTGCGAACTGATGATTGTAATGGGCTTCAGAAACAGTTCAATTAGGCAGAAGAAATGGCAATATTACAAAACATTATACTTAGATTTTTCCTTTTCATTTCAGATCCAGTGAAAGGTGAACAGCACAACAAATTTCCTTGATACTTCCAAGATGTGAGAAAGTTGGGAAAAATCATCACCAGCAATCATGATAACCATTTTAGTTAATACAACCTATATTCTCTACACTAAAAATCAATCTATAGTGGAACCTCAATTTACAAACTACCCAGTTTTCCCAACCAATTCGGGTGATGAACAATTTTTTATAAGAAAATTACCTCAGGTTTTATACTATTTTTGGTGTACCAACATCAGTCTTGGCATGGCCACAGAAGGCTCAGAAAATGTGTGCTTTTTCTCGGGCCGCATAAACATCACTGGCTCTGTGCTTCAGGTATCTTTGTTTTCTGCCTAAATGGCCGCCACATCCCACAATGCAATACCCTCACAGTCACACCTAAGGGCAGTCTTCAGCCCACCTACACTATATTGCTCACCTGTATTTGCTCACCTGCCTTGACTAAAATATGAATTTAAGTGATATCCCATTCTTAATCCATAGGGTTTAATATGACATCAGTCCACCCTTTGCAGTTATAACTGAAGTCTTGTGGGAAGGCTTTCAACAAGAAGAGCTCTATCTTTGTCTCATCAGACCAGAACCCCTTCTTTTTCATGGTCTTGAGAGTCCTTCAGGTGCCTTTTGGCAAACTCCAGGCAGGCTTCTATGTGCCTTTTACTAAGGAGTGGCTTTCGTCTGGCCACTCTATGGTCGTCCTTCTGGAAGCTTCTCCTCTCTCCACAGAGGAACGCTGGAGCTCTGACAGAGTGACCATCGGATTCTTGGTCACCTCCCTGACTAAGGTGCTTCTCCCCCCGATTGCTCAGTTTAGAGGGGCGGCCAGCTCTAGGAAGAGTCCTGGTGGTTCGGAACTTCTTCCATTTACGGATGATGGAGGCCACTGTGCTCATTGGAACTTTCAAAGCGGCAGAAATTTTTCTGTACCCTTTCCCAGATTTGTGTCTCGAGACAATCCTGTCTCAGAGGTCTACAGACAATTCCTTTGACTTCATGCTTGGTTTGTGCTCTGACATGCACTGTCACCTGTGGGACCTTATATATACAGGTGTGTGACTTTCCAAGTCATGTCCAGTCAACTGAATTTACCACAGGTGGACTCCAATTAAGCTTTAGGAACCTCTCAATGATGATCAGTGGAAACATGATGCACATGAGCTCAATTTTGAGCTCTGTGGCAGAGTCTGTGAATACTTGTGATTTGTTAGTTTGTTTTATTTTTAATAAATTTACAAACTTTTAAAAAAACAAAACTTTTTTTAACGTCATTATGGGGTGATTTGTGTAGAGTTGACAAATGAATTCATTCCAATTTGGAATGGGGCTGTAACATAAGAAAATGTGAAAAAAGTGAAGCACTGTGGATACTTTGCGGATGCACTGTATGTTGAAGCAATCAGAGGTCCTTTAACTGGAGCTCAGGAGCTAACATTTTGGACATTTCCAACTTTGTAGGAACAGTTTGGAATGGCCCTTTCCTGTTACAACATGACTATGCATCAGTGCACAAATCAAGGTTGATAAAGACACACATGAGAGAATTTGATGTGGATCAACTTGACTGGGCTGCACAATCCTGACCTCAACCCTATAGAAAACTTTTGGATGAATTAGAGCGTAAACCAAGAGCCAAGCCTTCTTGGCCAACATCCGTGTGTAACCTCACAAATTTGCTCCTGGAAAAATGGTCATAAATTCTCATAAACTCACTCCTAACCCTTGATGAAAGCCTTCCCACGAGAATTTTAAGATGTTACAGCTGCAAAGGACCTATGTCATATTAAAACCTATGGATTAAGAATGGGATGTCGCTTCAATTCATATGTGAGTCAAGGCAGGTGAGAAAATACTTTTGGCGATACAGTGAACCAAACATGTTTTTGGTATGTGGGAGGAAGCCAGAGTATCTGGAGAAAACCCACGCAAGCACGGGGAGAATGACACACAGACCGGAGCCTAAATTCAAACTCAGATCATTTAAAACTGTGAGGCAGACGTGCTAACCACTTCTCACTGTGTGGTAATAATTATGTTGTTAATAAATAGATATTTATTGTTGCTATATATTTTTTTTAATAAAAAAAAAAAGGCTTGTGGTTTAACTATGCTGAATAATTGCACAGCCGAGACCAACAACAGACTAAAAAAAAACTGTAATTAGATTCTGTTGCACGTTTCCAAATAAAGAAATGTTAACAGTTCTGTGATTTGTGCTATCTCTATAGGTGGAAAAATCTCTAAATCAATGGGATTGTGTACAGCTGTTTCTTCATTTACAGATGAGCTGACATTTTTTAAAATTGAATTAGTGAGATTTTTTTTAATTTTTTTTTTAGCTGCCACTGTGGTTAAGCCTGTCAAAAGAAATGGGGACCAAATGCAAAAATGGTTACATAGCATACATTTCACGTTTGAATATCCATGTGATGACACTCGCCGCGAAGTGATTAGTCTGACTCCCCTTACTGATTATCTAGCAGTGAAGCCAAATAGAACCTGAAAATAAACTAACATCTGACTCCCCTTACTGATTATGTAACAGAGAATCCAAATAGAAGCTTAAAATAAACTAACATCTGTCAAAAAACAACTTTCTACCAAAGCGTTTTAGCCGTGACATCACATGAGACATTACATGAGAATGTCGGGGCTTGATGTTTGTGCTGCTTCGGCAGCATACTTGCAGCAGCACCGGTTTTGATGAGGGGAATGTCGACCCTGTTCAACTGTCACTACTTGTTGATTTGCGCCTTGATTAGCAGCATTTTTGCAACAACTGTTGGAATCCCTGCACTGTTGGACTGCCTGCAATGGTGGCCTACGACTGGAACGATGAATGGCTGGTAGCTAAGCAAGGAGTGTCAACAACATTGAGCCCAGAGATGTGGAGAGGAGAGAGACGCAGAGCTTTCGAGTCAGGCGGATCTAGATGGGACTGGAGAATGGAGCCATTCTTTCTGTACGTGTGTTATTCGGCAACGGGCGCTGCAGTTGCTTGTTTACATTAAACATAGCTTGTAGTAAACATGAGTGAGGTCATACATGCTGTGATTGCAACATTTATGATCCATCGGTAGTCAAAAGTCAAAAAGAAGTCAAAACAACTTTCTGCTTAAAAAACATAGAGTATGTATGATTGGAGAAGATTTTGGTGGTTAAGGTAGGAATGTATTCTTATTGTTCAGATAATTATTTATTTTTTTTGTGGTATTTTGAGATGGGTCTTGAGAAATTTCAACCTCTATGTTCCACACATTCCGGATTGACAATAAAAGCTACCATAACATGAGAAATTATACATAATAATGTCTTTATATGTTGTCATTCACATTCAGTGAGTCACAAGAGACTGGATGAATAATTATTTAATATATAAGACAGTAAAGGCTTTTAACATTGGTCTACAGAAACAATTAGAAATCCTACATAAATGCAGTAGCAATATTTTCATTTCAAGAGCGAAGTTGTTACTTTGCTTTTCTCTACATTGCCTATGGCTAAACAGTGAAAGTGTCAATTGTAACAAGCCGTCATGTAAATGTAATCAGGTAAAGTAAGGTAAATGTTTCAGGAATATCATCCATTTCAAAGCAAGTTGTTGAACAGTTGATTTCCCTTATGCCACCTCACAAAGCAGTCTAACAGATGTGGACGATATAAAAGCAGCAGGTTTGTTTTGTACAAGGCAAGTGATTCACTTAGAAGTTTTATCTGATACAGCGTGTCGGTTGCTTCTTCAAATCAGGTGTTGATCGCAACCCATATCTCTCTGTAAGAGGGATCCTCAATCAGGCCCAAGCTTTTAACAAGCTTGTTTGAGACCATGTTGTCTTCCTCTATGTAGCAGAACACTGGGTAGCCCTCAGCGAGGAGTCTCTGGGCCATGGTGTAGACCAGGACTGTGGCATAATGTTTTTGTCTGTGCTCAGGCAGAGTATACAACATGCCCATTGCCAGGTATTCATATAAAAGCAGCCATGATACAGGCTGACCCTGACCATCAATGATACAGCATGAAGGGAAGTAGCTGATCTGTCTTATAATTCTCTTGTAGCCTATTTCATCCCCTCCAAACTTCCAGGTTTGATTCACCAGGTGAGCGTGAGAAAGATCGAGAGATGTAATCCTAGATTTAAGATCACTGTAGGAAAAAAAGAGAATGTAAATAATGTATAACTTATACATACATGCAGGTGTGAAAGTAATAATCGCAGCATTTTGTAAAAGTATTTTGTTTTCACCATACAGGGCCTCATACAAAGGGGTTTTATGCCCATGCTGGGAAAAGGGGGGGACATTTTTTTTTTTACAAGGAAAATAGTCCCAATATTTTGAGGATTAAGTGGCCATTTTAATGAATGAATGTGAATATTCCAACTTGAGCACAACTGTCGGACCTCTCATATTAACCCAGTAGGCCTATTATCATCAAACATTTTTTAAAAAATACTTATGCGATTATCAAACAAACGCAACTCCTCAACGTGGGTACTGGCATTGGGCCGAAGCCTCATTTGTCCAAATTTGGTCAATCGATATTTTTTCACAAATTGGTAAGTCCCGTGGGTATGTTATTTTTTACAAATTATTGACCAATACAAAGTGTTGAAAATGGCTTTCTCTCTTTGACAATGCAATGTTAATGGCTCTACAAACAAGCCGTTTTGGTATCCTGAAAAGTGATAGTTTTGAGAAGGGAGGTTTCCACCCGACACCAACGCTTTGCTTATAACAATGTTATTTTTTTATTCATCAGTATGGCAGAAAATCTAGGGGTTAACCTGAAGAGGGCTGTGCTCAAGAGATGCTCTTCCATAGTTTGCACTTTTTCCAAGGTAGAAATGGCTAATATTGTCAAAACAAGTCGTGCCATTTTGTCAGACTCCTAACTACAGTAAAAAGACAGTAGCCTACTGTAAAATCAAATCAAAAGGCACTTTGAAAGTATTAGATTTAGGGGTACCCTAATGGGCCCTAAACCATCTTATTGTAGATTTCTTTGTATATATATATATATATATATACACACACAAGGTGATTGAAAAGTAACTCCCTATTTTAAAATACTTATAATTTATTCATATGTTGTAATATTTTTCTCAATTTGTTTGTGTATGAGTGGCCAGCCAGAAGTCCTGACTTAACACCCTGCTACTTTTTTTCTGTGGGGTTGGTTAAAGGAGCAAGTCTATTCTACCAAACCAACCACTTTGGAAGAACTTGGAGGGCAAATACGAGAGTTCCTTGTGAAATCAGTTAATGCGGTTCCCAGGCGGCTTGAGAAACTGGTAGCTAATGCTGGCGCCCATATCGAATTTTAAATTAAACTCCATGCAGTACACTTCTTCAGAGTAGTGATGGCTTACTTATGTTTGTATAGTTAAGATTGAGGGCTATGATAAATTATGTGACTGACATATTTTGTAATCTTATAATATAAATTGCCAACCTGTCAAATGCTGGTTTGACCAGATGGCTACTATCTGGCAAATACAGAAGATGCGCACATGCCCGATGTTTGTAGCTCAGTTGTCTCTGCGATGAAACCTCTTTGAGCATGGCTGTATGAGAATTGTCATGGCCTGCAATGAAATTGCAAATAATAATTTTCATTCCATCTCTATGGCTAAATACTATCCATCCATTTTCCATACCGCTTATCCTCACTAGGGTCGTGGGCGTGCTGGAGCCTATCCCAGCTAACTCTGGGCGAGAGGCGGGGTACACCCTGAACTGGTCGTCAACCAATCGCAGGGGACATATAAACAAACAATCAGTCGCACTCACATTAACACTTACGGGCAATTTAGAGTCTTCAATTAGCCTACCTTGCATGTTTTTGGTATGTGGGAGAAAATCCACGCAGGGCACAAGGAGAACATGCAAACTCCTCACAGGGGAGGCCGGATTTGAACCCAGGTCCTCAGAACTGTGAGGCAAGCCAGTCGTACACCGTTCCTCCCAAAATACTATGAAATTTATTTACCTTTAGATTCATGCACTTTTATTTACACCACAACACAATACTGTATGTGTGTAATGGTTGATATTGTACTACTACTGTCTATTTAATGACAATTTTTGATAGAAATGTTGGGTGCCAGTTTCAAAGAGGTACAGTATGTGCACCCTGTTATCCTCTAGAAATTCTGAGAAATTACCTCCAATTATAAAATAAGTGCTCCAGTCGATTGTATCCTCTTCTAATAACATTTTCCTCAAAATCTTCTCATCCAGGCAGTAGAACGTTACCACTTTTGTCCAGTCCGAGGTGTGTTTCTTCTGTGAAATGAAAAAAAAAATGTTAAGATGGACCAAAGAACAAAAAACTACCAAAATTTGAATGTGGTACAAACTCACTTGTGGGTCAGGGCGACAAATGATGACCTTAAAATCAGGCCATGTATCAACAATAACCTGTATGCTACTTGGTTTGTTTCTGTTATAAGCATATAAGTATCCATAGACCTACAAAGACAGTAAAGAAGCAGCACCGGTTTACAAACAAAACATTCGTTACTTTAATGAAAGATTAAAAGGTTTCATGACAATGCTAAAATGTTTGCAGGTCTACCTGAAAACTCTTGGGTAAGTATCTCAGCAGAACAGTCTCAGCAGTCATTTGTTCATCTTTTTGGAGGACCTTCATTTTAAGTTCCTTGATATGTTGTGTGTTCCGCAAGCTTCACTGCTCCTCCCTCCTTAAATGAGTTCAAAAGTCGAGACTTTGTCAATAATTAACTGTTGATCATTGCTACTCATTTCTCTTCTCTGCATCCAGAAGCTGTGTTTATAATTTATTATTCTATGGAAAATAAAACATGAAAAATGCACATACAGCGGCCTGAAAAAGTATTGGCCCCCTTCTTAAATTATTATATTTTTGCATAGTTTCCCCACTTTAATGTTTAAGATCAGACAAATATAACTCAAGTGAACCTAAAATGCTGTATTTAAATGATTTAATTTACTAAGGAAAAAAACTTTTCAAAGTGCCTGATCCTGTATGAAAACTTAATGGCCCCTAAACCTAATAACTGATTGAACCATCCTCAGCAGCAACAACTGAATTCAAGCATTTTCTTTTACTGGCAATTAGTCTTCCACATCTCTGTGGAGATATTTTGGTCCACTCTTCCTCGCAGAATTGTTTGAATTCACCAGAAATGGAGGGTTTTCGAGCATGAACGGCCCTTTACAAGTCACGCCACTGCATTTCAATCGGAATCAAGTTCAGACTTTGTCTAGGGCACTCCAAAACCTTCATTTTGTTTTTTTAAGCCATTCAGAAGTTGACTTGCGGCTGTGTTTTGGATCGTTCTCCTGCTGCAGAACCCAAGTGTGCTTCAGCTAGAGGTCACGAACTGATGGCTGAACATTAGCTCAGAATTCATGGCGGCTCGGAAAATGAATGAATGAAAGTAATACAAAACACAACTACACAACACAATTACTATATAATGAATGTACTACTCTAAACAGTTAATGTACTCCACTACGCAAATAATTTACTACATAGCTAGACAATTCATATGCTACGCATACTGTACTACAGTCTTTCATGTAGTAGATGTTTCACACATTCGTATAGTTATCATTTGCACATCGAAACAGTGTTAGCTACACAACTTAGTGTGTTTTTGTGTGTGTACTGCGCAGCCCTCTACCCGAGGATTGTGTGAGTGTCCCCGAGATGGTCGCCTGCCTGCCAAGAGGTGATTTTTTTTTTTTCCTTCTTTTTCAAGTTTTAGGAAGTCATTGTGGTTCAAACTTATTTTGTGTGTCCAGGTGTTGCGCCCAAGAAGCGGTTGGTGGCTATCGCTGTAAGCGTGACCCTGAGTGGATGGCGGCGCTGGCGTCCATGCTGCCGCTGGACATCAGTATGGAAGCCGTGGACACGGCCTCGGGCAGTGAGGGAGGCTGACCTGGAGTACGAAGGTCATGCAAAAATGGCCACATTTGCTTTCCGTTGCGCTTGTCCTCATTAGGGTTGCTGGGGTCATCTTAGTCCAAATTGTTCTTGTTTTGGTTCTGAATGTGTAGCTATCCTTTTATCAATCCATCCATTCTCAACACCGCTTATCCTGGTTAGGGTCGGGGGGCGCTGGAGCCTATCCCAGCTGACTTCGGGCAAAAGGCAGACTACACCCTGAAATGGTCGCCAGTCAGTCGCAGGGCACATATAGACACGGAAAACCATTCGCACTCACATTCACACCGTCACTGAGTGGGAACTGATCCCACACTGCCCGCACCAAAGTCGGGCGAGTGTACCACTACACCATCAGTGACATGCTTAATCTATTCTTGAATACTACACGGGCACAGCAAAAGCCGGCAAAATTGTTGACTTTTTGCTCTAACACCAAGCTCAATAGAATAAACAGACCGTAACATAACCTAACAAGTAATTGCTTGGATGCACCTTACTGTGAATAAATGGAAGGTGAAGAATGTCAAAGTGTCACTTGGATTCTGACACTTTTCTGTCTGCAGCCTTCAGAAGAACAATGAAGACACTTGATTTAGAGTCTATAATGAAGCTGACGTGTTTTCAGAACGTGTGAGGAAAAAGCTACTTGAGCAAAGGGACAACATGCTACCTACCCACACAAAGGCCAGAGCCAAGATTCCCACCCAAGCCTCAGAAGTGAGTGGGATACGTGCTCACTGTTAGGTCACTGTCCATAGTTGGTTCATTCAACTTCGATCTTTAATCTCCTCGCTGTCTACAGACACCACAGTTGTGCCACAGGGCGTCGTCCCGGGGCCCCCCGCCTATTCATCACATATTGTGTTACATTCTCATTAGCAAAAACACAACTTCCACTTGCACTCCAACAGAAATGGCACCCAGCTCCACCTCTCCAGCTATGATTGGTTGGCGACCAGTCCAGGGTGTACCGATTCTTTCGGCCAAAATCAGCTGGGATAGGCTCCAGCTCACCTGCGACCATAACAAGGACGAAAATAAATGGATGGATTGTACAGTGTCCTGGAGTGCTCTGTGAGGTCCCTTTAAATAAATCTTCTTAAGTGTCACCTTTGGAACAGACGACTTGCCAGACTCAAGAAGCGGCGTGTGCGGGGTGGGTCCGAGCGGGACGGGCCTGGCAAATGTGGACTGCGTGGATGTGAGTGGGCGGCACTGGAGGGCAAGAACACGACGTGGCCATGAGCATCCTGCAACCTTACCTCCACATCCTCTCGCATGGAGGTCAGTTGCATGGTGTGCTCCGAACGCGGCCTGCATGTCAAAGTCACTTTGATTGGTCACCGGGTTACTATGGAGATGGCATGAATGCCATCATCCTGTTCACTGCTTGCAACCTGCACGAGAACACCATGAATCGCTACGAGTACGTCATGGAGAACCTCTTCAGGTCGGCTCAAAATGTTTAACAATTTTTTTGGACGGATGACTCAACTGTATAGTCCACTATATCAAAATGCGTATACAGCATTGCCTTGAGATACAACTGACCCAAGTTGTTCAAGATAGGAGCTGTTGTTCGGACGATTTTTTGCTTTGACCCTAACGCGAGCAAAAACTTGAGATACGAGCACTGTAGTGTGGCAGTGAACTCAACTCAACTTGCTTCACTTTGGCAAATGGCGAACAATCGTTCCAAAAAGTGGCTTTAAGCTGTTTATGGCCCCTTCCAGTTGAGGTTAGTCCAGTTAGTCTAAAACTAAACATAAAATAAAGAGGATGATACTTTGTGAATTTCAAACAATATAGCTTTGCCTAAGGAAAGTCCATTTAACTTAATGCTAACAAACAATACAAAACGCCATAGAAAGGGTAATAAATAGCATAAATGTGGGAGTATTATCACATTTTAAGCAACAACTATTTGAAGCAACACATGTAGACAGACAATATAATACTCACTGCATCTATTCTTTATCCTCTGTGAAAAGCAACTAATATTACTGGATCTCAGTGAGTTGTGACCATCTCCATATAGTCTATCCATGTCTCTATAATACTGGCTCCAGGTGGCCAAGGCGCACACACACCAAAAGGAGCAGCACAATGTCCATTGATTTGAACATCCACACTACCAGTCATTCAAATTTGTCCTCTGTATAGAATAGTTGTAAACTTGAATATCTCCCAGCCAAAGTACACGACTGAATGAATTGCTGAATTGCTATCTACAGAGAACATTCAGGTTTTTCAATGATAGCAAATGTGAAGGGAGATGGGGGGCTTTGTTACTATTCTCTTTGTCCATCCATCCATCCATCCATCCATTTTCTGGGCCGCTTCTCCTCACTAGGGTCGCGGGCGTGCTGGAGCCTATCCCATCTATCATTGGGCAGGAGGCGGGGTACACCCTGAACTGGTTGCCAGCCAATTGCAGGGCACATATAGACAAACAACCATTCACACTCACATTCACACCTACGGGCAATTTAGAGTTGTCAATTAACCTACCATGCATGTTTTTGGGATGTGGGAGGAAACCGGAGTGCCCGGAGAAAACACACGCAGGCACGGGAGAACATGCAAACTCCACACAGGCGGGGCCGGGGATTGAACCCGGGTCCTCAGAACTGTCAGGCAGACGCTCTAACCAGTCGTCCACCGTGCCGCCTATTCTCTTAGTCATTATGAAAAATGGCTTTCCATCAGTGCAAATGCATTTTATGGGAGGACCAAGCTGCTGCCTTTCTGGTGAGCCTGCTGGCTACCTTGCCGGCTCTTGTCATCTTTCACGCTGTTTTGGATAAACTTTTCCTCATTCATTCTCCCGCGGTCCCCGTCCACATTGGCGATGGCTCCTTTTCGGGTTCGGCTGTGGCGCTGGCATGTATATCCGTGCAGCTTTTTGGGCTAGGATAATAGACGCCTTCTTCCGAGGAGATCTCGGTGGGAAACTATAGCTACAAACAGGTTACAACTGCATTCGGCGGCCTTACGGCGCCGGTGGAACTTGAGCTACTTTTATGTCTCACAAAAATGAATCTCACTCGTGGATGAGCAGCTCACGCAGGCACGCCACACTCGCTTTTCAAATTATTTCTTAACAAATAATACGTTTTTTTCAGCAGTTGCATTACATTTTATTGACTAAAAGCCCTAGACAGGCTTACACATACTCACTCACACGTAAAAAAATAAAATAAAAATTAAAGGGGCAGCTTGGGCATCCCTGGGTCCGCTGTAAATAAATTTTCCCCACTTAAATAAATGGAAATGCCATCAATCTGTTCCAGTCACATCTACTTGAGTGTCTGTCTGCCTTTAAGGGGCGTGGTCTAGTGAGTAACATCAGGAGATGGAGTTCAGTCAGCCGGTTCGTCTGTGTGTGAGCGTGTGTGCATGAGTTGTCGCCTACAGCAGCTCAATGCAAGTACTATCATTTTGTTGTAAGTCAAGGTAACACAGTAAAAAAAAAAAATGTTTCGTGTTGGACACTTTACTGTCAGTGAACATTTTACATGAACGCTTGACAAGGAATAAAACCTTTTTTTAAAATGGTGGTCGCCTGTGCGCTGCCATGGAAAGGTCCCAAAGGTTTCAGTAAACGGCTTCGTCCATGTTGTCGTCGCTTTCTGCGCCAAAGTCTTCGCCGTTGTCGAAGTAGGACATGATGTAATCGGTCTCCTGCAACAAACGCACGGTGACCTTTCAAAATAAAAGCCGTTTGTGTTCTTACGTTCGTGCATGCGCTCACCTCCTCCAGCTCTTCCTCGTCGTACTCCTCGTCCACCTCCTGCTGCTCCTCGTCCTTCTTTTTCGCCTGATCGTCGTCTTCGTCCTCGGAGCTCCGCTGCTCCTCGCCCGCCAGCGTCTCCATGACAACCACACCCATTTAATATTTAGTTAACGGCGGAAGTGAAGGTGTTTGGTGATGTGCGCAAGTTCAAGTCTCACCTCCAGTTTGAGGAGTACTTCCTTTTTCTCTTTCACTGTTTTTTTCTGCTCATCAGCCTGACCTCTCTTTGACCCCACCACCACCGTGGACGCACCTGACACCAACATTAATACAACATTTACAATGGATTTTACTTTTTTTTTTTTAAATCTGTGGTGTACTGCTGTAACACCTGAATTTCACCTCTGGCATCTTTAAGTCATACACAACTGAAAGAAAAGAGGAGACTTTCTTCTTTCATGAGAAAAAAAAAGCTAATGAGGAGTAGAATATGGGTTGGTTGCACTAAAAACAGAAGCGAAAAAAACAGGCTTTTTGTGAAGAGGGGAATAAGGAGAGACCGCAAATAGCGAAAATCCACGCATAATTGATGCCCATTATAATTGCATTAAAAAAAAAAAAAAAAAAACGGCTAAAGTCAGGGTGTATATCCGCACTCACTATTCGGGATGACGTAAACGAGCAAATAACGAATCAATTCGATTTGTTATTCTTTATACTTTTCCCAAAATATAGTCCAACAGATGAAAAGTTCAGTTTGATTATTTGAAAACTATCTATTGAACTGGTAAGCGTATGCTGGTACATTTTGACTTATGACTGATGAATTTAGTTTTTTTTTTTTTCATTTTAGCTCAAAATGACTTACTTTCACAACGATTCCTCACCATAGCAAGGCCACCAAACTGCTGCTTATCCACTTCCTCCCTTTCGCTCTATTAAATCTCCCCCCCCCCCCCCCCCCCCCCCTCAAAATGGCGGCGGAAGTAAACAGAAGCATTGCAGCGCTGGTCAGAATAAAAAAAGTACATTGACTCGTTTTTATTCAAATGCGAAAATTCTGATTTGGCATTTGGTTTTTGTTTTCTAGAATTGACTCGACTTAAAAACAACTCGTTAGTAGCTCTAGTAAAAAATAAATAAATAATGTTTTCTCGCCCACCTGGTCGGTATCTCCTTCTACCAGAGGCCTGGGAGCGTAGTATGTCCCAGGGGACCATCTTCTTGAAGTGTGTGTGTGTGCGTGTGTGTGTATATATATATAAAACATTTTTTTTAATATACTGAACACTCAAGATTCTTGAATAAGCATGGATAAACCACTAATAAGCATTTTTGGGGTTGGCTCCCCCAAAAAAGGAAAACGAAAAAAAATTATTGAAAAAAATAATCCGCGAGTAGATGAATCCGGGCGGCACGGTGGACGACTGGTTAGAGCGTCAGCCTCACAGTTCTGAGGACCCGGGTTCAATTTCACAGACGCTAGGCGAGACCCTCTTCCACCCTTACCCGTTGAAAAACATACTTCGATTCCAGTTGACCAATAGAAACATCCAGGCCAGTCAATGATAAAAGATTATCTTAGTTTACTTAGAACATTCTCCATCGACTCACAATAAGTGTTCATGTTTGTGCACGTGTCTGACCTTTTTTTAGAGTTCTTCTGACACACAGTCGTATTTCTTTTGGGAATCGCTTCCAGTCTGGACAAGAAAACAAAACAACAATAATATTAAAAATTATAATTGTGAAGGTAATGGTACACTCGCCTGACTTTGGTGCGGGCAGCGTGGGTTCAGTTCCCATCAGTGACGGTGTGAATGTAAGTGCAAATGGTTGTCCGTGTCTATATGTGCCCTGCGACTGACTGGCGACCAGTTCAGGGTGGAGTCTGCCTTTCGCCCGAAGTCAGCTGGGATAGGCTCCAGCACCCCGCGACCCTAACAAGGATAAGTGGTGTTGTGAATGGATGGATGGATAATTGTGAAGACAAATCTGAGAAATGTGTGGATCTGGCTGAAGAGGGCAGCGCTGAGCTGTGGAATGCAAACTCACACCTGCGTTTTCAGGTGAACAAAGAAAAAAAAAGAAGATTTTTAAGGCCACCCACATTGGAGGAGTTCAATAAACAAGCCTAGAAACATGAAGGTACGGACGCGGGCGAACGTACACGCACACACACAAGCTAGACTGTTGGAAAAGATATCCTCCTACAGTGCTCTTCATCATCATCGTCATTGTCATCCATGTCATTTCTATGTTTTTTTGTTGGGCTAATTTGTGAACGGTGCTGTTGAAATCGTTTGTTCAGAACATGAGCTTGCTATCTTGACTCCTTTAATTTGAATCAAGAATTAAAGAATCACACTCAACTTCAAAGATGTTCCAATTCCTTTGATGAATAGCACGTACAATTAGTGTCCTCATTTCTTTTTCCTCAGTTGTTAATTTGTGTTGAACTTTATCAACCTGATTTGAACACAAAAGCTGAAACATTTGAAATGAAAAAAAAAAAAAAAAGTCAAAGAATGTGACTTGTCCATTGCATCCTCTATTGCTCGTTAGAACATTTTTAGATCCGGAATGCAAACAAGTTAACAGGAAAAACAATGTGTGACGCATATGAAGAGACGTTGGAATCCGTAAAGGATATACCTGGGATCCAGTCGGTCAGAGCGTCCATCTGCTCACTGCTGTTGTGATATTTGTCCGAATATCTTTCCACATCTGAATATAAGATCAAAATAAGAAGTTGTTTTTACATTTATCTGGATATGGGATGTTGAAGTGCATGGTCGCTGACCTGCGTTTGACCTTTGAGCAGTGTGCGGCTGGATGAAACCCGGTCTCGTCTTCATGGCGCCTCGGAACTCCTGCTTGAGCGCCAAAAGGTACTCGGCCTCCTCGCTGCATACCAGGGGGAGGGGATTGTGCTCCATCGCCTGCGCCGCACAGAAAAAGGTGAAAGGTCAACTGGAGCGCTGGCTCGCGAGACTTTACGAGACGGCCGCTCGCTCACAGGAAACAGCGGGCTGGGCAGCTGGACAGACGGCGGGAGAGGTTCGCTTCTGTTGACGACCGCCGTACAGGACGGCGCGCCCCGCCGGCCACGCCCACGACCTGACATCTCACTTACGACCTGTCTGCAACAACAACAGGAAGAGGATGAGTTTACTTGACTGCATCACTGTGGCAACGCAAGAAAGTCAAAGCTTCAGCAACAGACAATAAAAATAGCTAGTAAATCATCATTTTATTAAAATTATTAAATATCATCCAAACTTGAGGTGTGTAAACTTTTGTGCTGATTTAATTTTTAAAAAGAATAAATGGATTAGACCATTTGTAGATGAAGTATAATGGAATAAGTTAAATAATGCTTTTGCATTTTTGTGTATAATCAATTTTATATAGTTAACCAACAATATTATATACTTGTTGATTTTATTAATATTGTATTACATCAATTAACCAATTAATTAATTACATACGGTAATACAAAACACATTTAATACATAGATAGTCTTTTTAATGAAGCAATTTTAGGCACAACAAATGTTCCACCAGGGCCAGCTCCCGGAAACTATACTGGCACAACATAAACATGGATTTATGAACTATAATACTTATATGTAACATTAGTTGGATTATCAGTACCGATAGGTCCTATTGTTTATAACTATCACGTTAATTACATAATGAGGAGACAGTAGTAGTAGTTACTATTATTGTCCATGATGTTACGTATATTATTTAAGCAGATACACGAAAGATTATAATATATCGTTGTAATTATATAGTAATAACGTCAGCGTGCAGTCGTAATCTTTGAAGCAGATTTCTCACTTTCATCACATTAAAATTTGTCAAAAGTCTTACTTTGAGTGCGCATGGTGTGACAAAGTGGAAACATTAACTGTTTTCCTCCTCTTTGCGCGCCGCCATCTTCTCGTTGTTGATGCTTCCAGTTGTGTTCAGCCAATCAGCCCTCTGCTCCTCGGCCAATCAGACGTCAGCCATCGGCCCATCAGCTCAGAGGCCAGCGGCGCCATCTGCCGGCCCACCAGAGCACTGTAGCTGTGACTTGAAAAAACAAATAGCAACTTCTACTCACCAATTAATCCAATTATTACAAAGCACTGTTATTATGCAAGGCAAATGATTTACTCAGATGTGTTATAAGTTTTGTTTATCTGATAACCTGTAAGCTGCTTCTCCAAATCAGGTGTTGAATGCAACCCATGTCTCTCTGTAAGAGGGATCCTCAATAAAGCCAAGGCTTTTAACCAGCTTATATGGGACCATGTTGTCTTCTTCCACGTAGCAGAACACCGGGTAGCCCTCAGCGAGGAGTCTCTGGGCCATGGTGTAGAGCAGGACTGTGGCATAACCTTTCTGTCTGTGCTCAGACAGAGTATACAACATGCCCATTGCCAGGTCGTCATGTAAAAGCAACCATGATACAGGCTGACCCTGACCATCAGTGATGCAGTATGAAGGGAAGTGGCTGATCTGTCTTACAACTTACTTGAAGCCTTTTTCACCCCATCCAAACTTCCAGGTTTGATTCACCAGGTGAGCATGGGAACGATTGAGAGAGGAAATCTTTGATTTAAGGTCACTGTAAAAGAAAAAAACATTAAAGAGTGAATGCATCTACTGTATAACATTAAAATGGTGCATACATGCAGGGCTTAAAGTAAAAATATTGTATAGCCGACCCTTTTGTTTTGATATTTTGTTTTACTGCTTTTCTACACAGATTCATATGAAGGAGTATTATGCCCACACCGAGAGAAAAAAAGTGAAATTACAAGAGAAAAAAAGTGAAATTACAAGGATAAAAGTAACAATATTTCAAGTATAAAGTGGCAATTGTAATGAAAAAGAAGTGACTTTTGTCTTGTCAAAGTGTTTCAGCAGAAGAGTCTCGGCAGCGTTTTGTTCATCGTTTTGGAGGACCTTCATTTTTAGTTGCTTGATTCCAATGTTGTGTGTTCAGCAAGGTTTACTGGTCTTCCTTGTGTGTCCCCGGCTTAGGTGATTTAAAAAAAATACAGACTCATAGAAAAATTCAAAAACTCACAATGTTGTATGCAAAACCCACAAACAACTTCCATGTACAGTATACACTAATGTACAACTTTCAAAACACTGTACTGTCTTGTGTGGGACTAAAACACAATAAAACACAATAAAATATCATTTCCAAAATAAAACCTACACAGTGGAACAGGATTGACATTAGGTGCTCATCCTGCCCATAACTTTTGCATTAAAAAACAAAAAACAAAAACAAACGAAACAAGATTTGTACATGATTCAACATTCTCCCCACGTCAAATTTAAATGTAAAAGTGTACACCCTCGGGTATATTTGACTTATGTTGAGCAACAGAAAACACACAAAAAACTCTCATTCACCCAAAAAAAACCCTCTCACTTATAACAAAATAACTCAGATGTAGAAAAAAAAATCTGGCCACCGTGCCGTCTGCAGTATATGTATTCCTGTTAATAAGCATTTAAAAAAATAAATAAATGATAAGGTGCTGGAAATATTTTAAAATGACCTTTATGCAGTAAGGCCTAGATTTCACCTTAAAATGTAGGAACCATGTACACACACACACAAAGTCTACATAGTCACACTGCATACACATACATAGTGTAGAGTGTACACTTTTGTTCACTTACATGCACTAGCGCTCACACAGTATAGTGAGAAATATAATGTAAAACATATCTGCAAGGCTCCAGTAGCGTTTCCAAACTCTGCAGTTTTTTTTTTTTTTTTTTTTTTAAACATGCGCAGGGTTAAATTCCATCTGGTAGGAATGTGTTGCATAAGCGACTCCTTCTTTTGTCCATGTTCGAGATGTTGCTCTAATTCTGCAACACGTGCTGGACTGTGTTTAAAGCGCCCACAACTTTTCTGCACTTGGCCGGGACTTTCAAACGCACCGTTATATGCAGTAATACTGTGACAGAACGCTGTGGACTGTGACGTCCAAAAGGCAATATCTCGCAGCGGCTATTGCTGTATGTTCTTGCATTGTCTGTGCTGAGTGTGGTGACTTTATGTGACACATTCATGGGAAAGTTGAATAGTGTCCCTTGCGCGTTTCAGCATAATGTCTCTCCTGTGTTTTCATTACAGCCAGTGCATGTGAATGCTGTCGTCCGCAGTAGTGAGAGCACGTTGTAAAGATGTCTCTTTTGCAGTGCTCTCTTTTTCATACAACTCATGCATTCTTGTGATAGTGCATCTTTAGGGAATGTCATACCCGCCGTCGATTCTAAGAATGTTTCTCAGGCCGACAAAAGGACCATGTCAAAGTTGCACACCCTTCTCCATGTTTGTCATGAGCATTGCCCTGTAGTTCCTTTATTGGAGCTTGGGTTGCGCCCCTCCCCCATTCCCAGTAATCAGCACCATCACCTGCATTGAAGCCTGCCCGATCCAGGACTCCTTTGCTAGAGTATTCACATTCACCCGTGTGCTCCTTCCGTGTTCCCCCACTTGCTGGGCTCTTCAACCACGCCACCGCCTCTCGATTATGCCTCAAAGGTCCAACTCCAAATTCCTTTCCTTTAAACCATTCTCCACAAACTTCTTCAGCCTCCGCTTGCTTCTGGGCCCAGTTAAAAGTGATACACCATTGTATCGTGACAGTTTGTTTATCCGCCACTACTTCTGCTTTTCCACTTCCAGAGACCGCCGCAGCCGGAAGCAACTGACTTACCATAGTAAAAGAAAAAAATCGTGAAAATCTAATCAAATGTAACATATTACTTTGCAGACGTAATTGTAATAACAACTACAGTATTATATTTTTCAGTACGGTAACTTTGAACAGTAAACAACTACGTTTCCAAAGTAATCTTCCCTACACTGGTCAGAAGTCTGGATGGGAGGACTGTACGTACATAGACGAAAAGTGCACAAGGCCAGGCGTGTAAAAAAAGACAGGACAAAAACAGGAGAATATCACCGTATATGACTAATTCACACAGGAATACATTTGTTAAAAGTTAAGTACTTTAATTTCATGTTGAAACACATAAAAGACTAATTAGCAACAGAGTTCACATCTACTTGTAGTTAGCTTGTTTCACTAAAAAGATTAAAAAAAGAAATAAGAAAAAGAAAGAATACAACCCTATATACAATTGTGAATCTATTCTGAAATGTGAAATACTCCTGCAACAGTAGTTATTTCTTGCTTTGTATACAGTTCACCTAGGTCTTAGAATACAGAAGTGGCCCAATAACAGGGAACGATAATGATGTGTTTGAAGGTAATACTATAGGCTATACTGATGTTTTTACTACATGGCTCATTTTCTAACACTTCTGCTCCAGCAGCTGGAGGTCGGTCAGCCATGGGCGGCTCCACACTGTGAAAGTGCACTGGTAAGGCTGAGGACACAGAGTTCAGAATCCATATTAAACATATACACGTGACATGATTAAAACTGCAAGAGGGAAAAGGGGGGGGGGGGGGGGGGGTGTACTGCATATGGCATAATACTGTCATTTCAAAATTTTAAGTAGGGTACACACAACTGATTTTTGAGTTACAAGCAATCGCTTCGTCGATTTTTTGTTTTGTGGTTTGGAGTGAATTTGAGCCACACCACTGCTCTTATGAACTGGGGGCGGGGATGGAGGAATTTATGTACTGTAATGCCCTCGCATGTGGGCAAGTACAGCCAAAGTTGCCGCTGAACTTTCAGCCATTCATGTAATGGGACAAAAATTAAAACACACACATACAAAATGACAACACTCGCAAGGACTTGCTGTCTCAAGCCAAATGCTCACACTGAAATAAATTTAAGTTGCTGATGTCACTCACTGGGCCACGCCCTTTAAAGGCACACATTCAACATGTACAATAATCACATGTTGTAAAACCATCCCTTATTATGTTTTTCTTTATTCAAAACATGGAAAAAAAATTTTTTTGCTTGCTTTTCTTGGGCTAGAACATCCATCCATCCAGCCGCTTCTCCTCACTAGGGTCGCGGGCGTGCTGGAGCCTATCCCAGCTGTCATCGGGCAGAAGGTGGGGTAACACCCTGAACTGGTTGCCAGCCAATCGCAGGGACACATACAAACAAACAACCATCCGCACTCACAGTCACACCTATGGGCATTTAGAGTCTCCAATTAATGCATGTTTTTGGGATGTGGGAGGAAACCGGAGTGCCCGGAGAAAACCCACACAGGCACGGGGAGAACATGCAAACTCCACACAGGCGGGGCTGGGGATTGAACCCGGGTCCTCAGAACTGTGAGGCTGACGCTCTAACCAGTCGGTCACCGTGCCGCCCGGGTAAGAACATGTTCATGGGATTTCAATTGATTTTAATGAGAAAAATTGAGTAAATTGAGTTACAAGCTTGGTCACAGATTGAATTAATCTCATAAACCACTGTAGTAGGAGTACGAGACTCTTAAAGTCTTCTCTTTTGTCTTTTTTATTGCGGTAAATTACTTATGACTAATTTTTGATTGTTGGTCTTGACTGTTTCCCCAGCAAATCAGGGAGTAAAAAAAATATATTTAAAATTCTCTCTTAACTTACCCCGCACCACAGGATAATCTTTTCGAGAAATCAGACAATCTGGCCTTTGCTGACTTTGACTCGGAAGGGGGATGCCCAATAATCAGTACGTGTACCCCGCTTTAGACAGCAGAAAATAGTCAATTCCTTTTTTTTTTTAAATAAATAAATGAATGAATAAATCATACCGCATCAGTAACAGAATGTTGTACAATATTTAATTCATCATCTCGCATTTTTGCTGTTGTGTATTTTTCAAGTTAGCAATATATTTGGTTACTTGCAAGTACAAAACCGTTGGCAAGTAGTGCAATTCCAAAGGCAAAACAACAAGTAGACTGTTCTGAAATCAAAACTAATGACGAAGAACCATACCCGAGCCAAAACTGGGTCTTGAAGGATGCCGCACTGTTCTTCTGAACCGTCCTTCCTGCACGAAGTCTTCGCCATGTTCACAGTAAGGACATATCGGGTGCCGGCGACCACCTAAAAGACACGAATACAAAACAACAATTTTAACGATTTACAGATATTTTCGCCAACGGTCGTCTAAATTCAACTGGTATACGCTGATTTGTTGCCGTCGTCTGGGCGTCACTAACCTGCTTTTTAACCTTAACCACTTCTGTCTTTTGGCTGAGGAACATGTCGTTCGAGGCGCTGTTATGTTGGACAATGGCGAAGTTGAGGGCATTCTGCACGTCTTCGCTGTTGGGGTCCGCATCGCTTAATCCCCCGACGAGGCCACCGAGGACGACGGCGCAAACTACCCCAAGAAGAAGGAAGACCACCTTCAAAATCATTGCTGAGTATTTTTTCGGACTTTGGACTGAGACCACACCGTTGACGTTGACGGCGCCGCTTCTCCCCGTTTATATAAACAACAACCTCGCAACTGCGTCGCGCGACGTGATTGGGTCATTTTTGGGCCAATCAACGTTGAATGAACAGCTCCTTGGACTGACTGTTGGTTCCGGGTTTTTTTTTGTCCCCGAGTAACCCGGTTCGTGTTTACGTCTTCCTTCCTATTCGTTTTATTTCAGACTGCTGGCATTGCATTCAGTGGTACCATACCCAATTGCAATAGTTGACGTTTATTTACACTTTTACGGAAGTGTTGTGAATTTTGACTTTTTAAACATTGGTGAAATAATCACACGCGGGCGTTCACCTTACGAACACGATGCAAAGAGTACATTTTTTGAAGTAAGTAAACTTATACAGCAACTACGCGTCAGTGAAGAATACATTTAAAAGCTTTTCCACATGTTGCAGAGACTCCTTCCTGAGTTTGGATGCGTTCCACAAGCATATTGTGATTGGGACAGCAGTTGCAGCAGGGGTTGTGCTCTACATTCAGCGCAGACGATGTCACAAAGTCCAAACTGTTCCTCTTGGGGAAGGGTGGTGGGGAGCAGGCGAGAGGCAACAGTCAGAAGACGACAAGATTTATTATTTTGAGGTGCAGACCTCAGATGATGAAATCAAGGTGAATTGGATTGTCCATGTTATCATTTTTAAATGAGAAAACTCAACTCAACTGAGAAAAACATGTGCAATAATTTACCGCATGTCAATTCCTCAGGACCTTCATGAGCGACTTGACAAAACCCGCTACACTCATCCTCTGGAAGATTGCGCCTTTCAGTATGGAATCAATTTAACTTATCTCAAGAGCGTGGCTTCCTACTGGAGACATGAGTTTGACTGGAAAAAACAAGTGGCCATGCTGAACAAGTATCCACACTTCAAAACTAAAATTGAAGGTATTTGTTGGATTTACCTCATGGTCAGGATTATTAGGGCCCTACACTGAAAAGAAAGCATAACATTACCAGAAAAGTCAACTTGTAAACTTAGGAGAACAAAGTTGTAATATGAGAATGTCAAAATTCCCGACAAAATGTCAATGCAACTGTAATTCTGATATTATTCTCATAATTCCTTTCCACACTGCTTGTCCTCTCTCTCATATCCAAAGGTGTTTTAATGCTCCACCTGTTATACATTTTGGTTGAAATTTTTGAGTTGTGGGAGTAATTTGTCTCATCTGGTCATTGTAAATGTTGAGATGACATGATGAGTGTGAAACTTAACACAGGCGTCACCCCTTATTTGTTCCTACCTGAGAAGCTGAAATATTAGCGCAGCAACTGTCAGTGACATTTAAATAGAACAGCAAAAACCGAGACCTTTATCATTTTCAGTGTGGCTCTAGTAAATCTGTGACTTGACAATGCCGAACGATGTGCATATTTTTCCCTATAGTGCTGCTCAAACTTTTCTCCCCTTCAATAGGAATAGACGTGCATTTTATACACGTGCGGCCAACTCAAACAAAACAGAAGGTTGTCCCACTTATGCTTGTTCACGGCTGGCCAGGCTCCTTCTTTGAATTCTACAAGATCTTGCCACTTCTCACAGAAAGCAACATTGATCTTGCCTTTGAGGTTATTTGCCCGTCTATACCTGGCTATGGTTTCTCTGAGGCCCCTCATCAAAAAGGTATTTCTCTGTAGTACCTGTAGAAAAAAAAATATATATATATATATATCACGCCAGCGCATGTTCTGCATACATGCAAATCAGTCGCCTATCTACGAAATTCGCTGTTTTGAACTCAAAATAGGCCATTTACCCGAATCGTACAGATCCGCTGAGTTTTTCCTGGGGGACGGGAGTCGCCATTGCTGTCGTCATAGGTTGACGAGACCAGAAAAAGCACTTCCGCTGCTTCTGCTGTTAAGAAGTAACGGTACTTTAACTCCGTTACTATTATCTAAATATCGCTCGCTACTTTTATTTATCAATTATTGCTTATTTATCAACAATTTCGTGCTCGAGACTATGACTTCCGCACTGGGTGCTGTTTGCTCAACCCAATCTAAGCGCTAGTGACGTTTAAGTCTAGTTCACCAATCAAACGGCAAAAAAGTCACATGACCTCACACGTCTTCTTCTATTGGGTTTCCCGGGCTAAAACTAAATAAAACTAGCCTAGATAAGCCAGGCTGGCTTATCTAGGCGGCCATGTTGCAAAGGTCGGCGTGACCATGAAGGCAACGGCACGCTTATCCTCGTGTTTACATTTAGGCCACATCCGGCCCGCCACATCAATTTATTTGGCCTGCGAAAGCAAATCAAGTGCGTCAACTTCATGTTTCTCGCTAAAATAACAACATTGCAAATCGCCTTCCCTTTTAGCTAACGTTGATTGTAAACATTTTTGTTGCCAATCCCCATTTCAAAACAAACTGAGTTAACTGTAATAACATGAGGCAATTGTACATTTACTGTATATGTGTTCGTGCTCATGACGGCCCTCCGAGGGAAACCATAACTACGATGTGGGCTGCAGCAAAAATGAGTTTGACACCCCTGATTTAGACGAACAAAAACAGCAGCTTTCATGTATTGTAGTATTTGTCTGGCCAAACGTGGATATTTCAGCTCACTTATAACTTGAGAAAACAGCTTGCAGTAAATTGTTTTTTTTTTTTTTACTTTTGGTTGTGCATACACACACGCACGCACGCACACACAGCAATATCAGAATTTGCACATTCACATTTTATTTTGTTATTTTTATTTCATTGATGTTCATGCTGTGGTTAAAAAAAATCTGAAGTTACTCACTATTTAATTGTGTACTTTTTACTTAAGTAATATTTTGGAGGACTACTTTTTACTTTTACTTGAGTCACATTATTGTCAAGTAACAGTACTCTTACTTGAGTACAATATTTGGCTACTCTACCCACCTCTGGAGCGGACATCCTCTTTTGCTACTCGTATTACGTTTAAGCAACGTTTTTGCTCATCAGATCAGCCCGTGTCGTATTTGTTGCACTGGTCTTTTGTGTTTGCGCGTTGAGGTGGTGCAGGTCGTGGCCCTGGTTGTGGTCCCAGCGGAACCGCGAAGCACACGTAACATCGGTGACAAGAGCTGATCCGCTAATACATCTTGTATTAATTAGGAAACATGCCAACAATGATCTAATTAATTTACGGATGTTAATGTTAAATGTATTAAGCAACGGAGCGATGTTAGGGATTATGTCACACCTCAGAATGAACTAAATTCAAATTCATAAATGGCCAGTAAAAAAGAAAAATATTGTACTTAATATTTTCCTGGAGGATGCATTTGGGATTAGCCTTTTAAATTGGTAATAGTGAAAATGAAGTGAAAGACAATGATTTTTAGTCAATTCTTTTCCAGAATGAGAGTGCTTAAAGAAGATGCTAGTGGCACAGCTTGAAGCTGGCATCAGGTGCAGGGGCCTGGGTCAAGTTGGAGGCCAAAACAAAAAAAGCAAATTTAATTTTAATCTTAAATTTGTACATCAACATGTACCTGAGAAGTATAAATAAATGTTTTTAGGCGTGAATAATTTTTTATTTTTATTTTGCCTTATTGTACGCTTCAGAGTCTTCCAGATTGCTTAATTTATGAATCAAAAAAATTCTCTGTGGGGGCCCGGGGATACCCCCAGACCCCCTACAATGTTTTTTTTTTGGACACCCTTTTCATGCCTTTGGTGTTTGCATGTCTGGTTGTGGGTATTTAATTTTTTACTCTGCCATTTTATGTAGGTTTTGACAGTCTCGCTGCTGCCAGAATTTTCCTGAAGCTGATGGAGCGTTTAGGGTTCTTGCAGTTCTATCTGCAGGGAGGAGACTGGGGCTCCCTCATCACCACCAACATGGCACAAATAAAACCTCAGTAAGACAGTCTGCAAAACAAGCTTCAATAGTTGACAATTTGGTGTCACTGCATTGGAATTGTCTCAACACTTATCCATTCCCATGTCACCAATGTGGAGCCACGATGTGGAACAGTGCTTGCAGTGTGCAAAAACACTAATGCTGCAAATTCCTCAGTAGAGCACAGCACTTGCGGTGTCAGCTAATTGACAGTCATTTGAATGACAATGTGTTTTTTTTCCCCCCTAAACAATCTTTTTCAAACTCTTTCATGTAGGTGTGTGAAAGGTCTCCACTTAAACATGTTTATGATGAGAAGAGGGTTTAAAGTGTTGCTGTCCCTCCTGATTGGCCCTTATCTTCCCTTCTTGGTGGGGCTGAGCCGGGAAGATGTCCGCCGCTTGTTCCCTTTCTTTGAAAAGAATGTGTGGACCATCTTGAGGGAATCGGGCTATTTTCACATTCAGGCAACCAAACCTGACACCATGGGTATGAACACGAACACACTCAAACACACTGTACAATAGTGGTGGGCAGATTGATGCAAATATCGATAATACAGAGATAGCGATGTTGGTATTGATATTGATCGATTTGAGTGTCAGGGGATTGATACTTGAGTTGGTTACTCTCCAGTATGCACTGCTGCAGTTCTGTCAAAGAGGTAACTTAGTTGACTGCATCTGTGTGTCGCTTTAAAGGTTTCACAGTTTTTTGGTCTTCAAAAGCATGTGATTAGCATGGTAAACTTTGCCATTGGTTTAACAGGCTGTGGAGTGAATGACTCTCCTGTAGGCTTGGCTGCCTGCATTCTGGAGAAGTTCTCCACCTGGACTAACCTGGAGAACATATATTTGGTGGACGGTGGGCTGGAAAGGTCTCAGAACACATTTGATCTTTTTCCACCTATCAGCAGTGTTTATGGGATGGCTCATAGCTGTTGTTGTTTTTTTATAGGAAATTTAGCCTGGATGATCTCTTAACGAATATCATGATCTACTGGACCACAGGCTCCATTGTCTCCTCCATGCGCTTCTACAAAGAGAACCTTCAGGGTAATCTAGACGACAGGGTTGATTCAAGGTATGTGGATTCATAACCATAGTTGAGGCCTTGTGTCTTTGGAGTCAGACGATGACTATCATCTTTTGTTATAGGACAGGGATATTTGTGCCCACTGGACTGGCTGCCTTCCCTGGAGAGCTAATGCACTGCCCCAAATCGTGGGCCCAAATTAGGTTTCATAACATTGTCTCCTACACATTCATGCCTCGAGGTGGTCACTTTGCTGCCTTTGAGGAGCCTCAGCTGCTTGCCAGTGATCTAATCCAGTTTGTTAGAAAGGTGGAGCTTTGAACACACACACACACACACGTTAGTCAGCATACACATATTCCACAATATCTCAGAAGACAAAGATCTATAAGTATATAATTATTATATAATTCTTAATTGTCAAACAATTTTAGAAAATAGGTTGTAAACACAATAAACACTGTGATTTAAACTGCAGGTCCAAGTGCTCAATATTCGATTTCCGTCTTTTTAGATGTACATTTCAAGCGACACATACTATCTGATATGACTGTGTTTACATTCATAGAACTAATGAAACAACATGTATTTGCAGATGCCCAAATTATATGTAATAGCTCCACATGCGTCAACACTGAGCAGCAACAACATGGCAGTAAACAATAGATAAATACTGGAATACAAATACAGTATTAAACGTTACATACCATTGAGTCGGTCTGGGCTGACTCTTCCCCACCCGTTGATTTAGATAAGGGTAACCTCCATATTACTTAATTGGCTGCCGTCTGCAATAATTAATTTCAATCATCGACACACCTAATGAACCACATTTAGACTATGCTGTATGCCAAGGGTCACCGACACAGTGGCCGCAGGAACCAGGGTGCGCCCACATGCCCATAAAAAAAAAGGGCTCACCACCAGTGAAATTCAAGTCCCAAGTGCCAATATAATGATTGAATTATTGTGAGAACCAATATGATCAGTGTCTTCACATAGATGAATATAATTAGTTATTTATAACATAAAGGTGATTTCATCTAATTTGTTATTTTAGAGGGGTGTATCAAACTGGTAGCCCTTCACATTAATCAATACCAAATAAGTACATCAGATCTCATTTTGAGAAAGGAAAATTGTGCCGTAGTTGTCCTGTTGGAACTTGGCCAATTTCCCATGACAAATACAATTGTTTATGAATGGTGTCTGCTTAAAAAAATAAATAAATAAATAAATACATAAGTGTTCCCATGTAACAAAGCTACCTCTCCAAATAAGATATTGCACATCATATGCCATGAAATGTTATTACAATAATTCATAATCTTTTTTTTTTTTTTAATTCTAATTCTAAATTTATTGTTCTCCAATTTGGCTTTGGAGTTATGACCTACTTTTTTTTTATACAATTTTTTTTCTTCTCAGGAAACAAACTGGTTTGATTTAGAAGTGCAACAGCATTTCACAAGACCTAACACTTTGTTTGAGTGTAGCAAGTAAAAAAAGCAACAACAAAAAAACTAATACCGTAACCCCCTTCAGCACTGGACAGACAGAGGTGCATATATCCAACCCAATACAGGGTTAAAATATTGTTTCTTAATAATAATTTAAAATAAAAAGCATTCATAAAAACACAATCAATGCAATCTGTTGTAAACACCACAACAGTATTAATATAAACATACAATTTCCTATCGGACTTATTTCGTACTATAAACAATTTGCCAATGTTCAGTTCAGTGTCGCTGCACTTTTAAGTCAAACGAGCATTAATTGCAAATTATTCAACAGATTACATGAATGAACCCTACAAGATTTAAATATGGTGTTTTAATTTCAGTGATTATTTCTATGCAAAAAAAAAAAAAAGAAAAAAAAAAAAAACACATTTCAAGTGACAGTAAAAGTTTGGGCCAACAGGAGGGTTTGTGTGCACATGAAGCCTCACGAAATCAACCTTTTTGTGAACCAATTGGATGGAAAGCTTCAAGCCTCTTCTTATCTGACCATCACTACTTTATAGGTTCTGCTGTATTTTGCAAAGACTATTAAAAAAAACAAAAAACAAGCATACCTCTTGTGAATCAACTTCATTTTTAATAAGATTGTTGCAATATTTAGTAAAAATATCATGGCTTAAAGTGAGTTTTCTGGGGCGGGGGGAGTGTTCATGCTTTCCGGTTGAGGTAAATTGCAGATTTTAATTACAGTTGTTACTATTTTTATACTATTTGTCCAATGTTTTTGTGTTTTCCATTGCTCTAGCTCACTCTCAATATATTAAGTGTTTCAATGTATTTTTGTTGTTTTATGTGTGTTTATATAGACCTTTCAAACAATTTGAAAATGGAACAAAAACATGTCAAGGGTGTATTTAAATAGGTATATTTCTATGTCACGGATTTCACTTATTGCAGAGGTGGACTGGAATGTGACCCCCACGATGGAGTGGGGATTACTGCAAACAGATAATCAGTTTGAATGGAAAACCAATTTATTATCATCTACTTTATGAACAGATAAAACTATCTGATGAAAAAAAAATACCTGGTTATTTATACTTTTAAACAAAAGGACTTTACTATAATGTGACTCAAGTAAAAAGTAGTCCTCCAAAAAATACTTGAGTAAGAGTAAAGTACACAGTGAAATAATTACTCAAGTACTGAGTAAATTGCACCAAAAAAATAAATAAAAAAACAAAAACATTTTCAATTCACTGCACGGTATTTTCTCAAGTTATATGTGAGCTGAAATATCCACGTTTGGGCAGACCGTTCCAGACAAATACTACAATACATGAAAGCTGTTGTTTTTGTTCGTCTAAATGTAAACGAGTAGCGCGCCGTTGCCGTCATGGTAAAGACGACTTTCCCAAAATGGTGGCCATTCAGGCACGATGATCAGCCGGGTTGGCTTATCTTGTGTTAATACCGATACCCAGGAAGCCCAATAGAAGATGTTGTGTGAGGTCATGTGACTTTGTATCGTTTGATTGGTGAAATAGACTTAAACGTCACTAGCTCTTAGGTTGGGGCAAACCATGCCAAATGCAGAAGTCGTAGTCGCGCACACGAAATAGTTGATAAATAAGCAATAATTGATCAATAAAAGTAGCGAGCGACATTTAGATCATTGTAACACGTAAAAGTAGTTACTTTTTAATAGCAGAAGCGGCGGAAGTGTTTTTTTCTGGTCTCTTCAACTGCTGTGACTTATCCAAAGCAGGTCCCGACCGCCTATGACGACAGCTATGGCGACCCCCCCCTCCCCAAGGAAAAACACATCGGATCTATAAGATTCACGTAAATCGCCTATTTTGAGTTCAAAACGGCGAATTTCCCCGAAAGGCGACTGATTTGCATGTATGTTTAAGCCATGAAATAGAAAAATAAAAATGTAAAATATATATTCAAAACTCATTTGAACCATCATTTAAAAAAAAAAGTAGCATATAGACCACATTTGTAGTCAGTTACAAAAGCCTTTGATGGTCGTAGGTGCTTGAAACCACACATATTCCTGCCAGTCCAGTGTGTCTGTGCTTGCATTCCTGCAACTGCATGGATCTGTACAAAGAGCAATCGTTTGTTTTTTGACAGAAGTTGGTACTTTAAATCGTAGTTTAGGGTGGAACCAACCTACCCCACAGTCCCTGTGGGCCAGTACCAAGACCGTGGTGGGCATTAAACGTCCCGGTCTGCTGTCAGACAAAAGGTCAGCTACAAAAAGAGTGCGGAAGAGTTGTCTTAAACACGACGACACCCGTAGACATTGATCACCACTTTCCAATACCAGCGCCTCCAGGTTGATCTCGTATATCTCTTTGGGGAGGACAAGTGAGCCACCCATGAGCAGCAGCACTCGGGGAACAGTGCTCAGTGAGAACAGGACCTCCAGCTGATGAAGCACCTCCTCCAGGTCCTGGAGCGTCTTCTCACACTTGCGCTCATTCACATCTGCCAAATTCACTTGCCTTCCACGAACAACATCTTTATCCTGAGAAGCAATAAAACACAAAAGAAGTATATGAAGACCAAATCAGAACAAAAATATACTGTCTTTCTATGATGAGATTTTAGGACCAATGGGATTAGACATTTACCGCTTTTGAGTCTTGCCGTTTTTTCTGGGAGTAGACTAGTTGGTCGTAGGTCATGGGCAGTTGTTGTCTCTGATACAAAATACATTTGAGGATTTCGCTGACAAAACGGCAGCAGCCTTCCTGAGTCACAGTTCCCCGGAAGACCACACTGACAATGCCTTCCTCCTTTGCTCTTCTCGCCATCTCTGTGTCACTCTCAGCTGTGTTAAATTGTTGTTTATCGGCTGTCACGTTGCAGTGTCGCGCGTGCATGTTTTCTGTCAACACAAGCAAAAAATGGATGAGGAACTGACCAATTTTCTGAATAAAGGCTTGTTAGATGGTGACTTAAATGAAGAATTTCTTTTGAGTAAACCATATTATCCTGTGTTGAGCAACACTAATTAGACGCAGTGTTTGGAGGATGTAAACAGCACTCACCTGTGAACAGTGGTTGGAAGTAAAGTACAAATTATGTGTTATTTTGATGGCTTCACTTTTACTAACTACATTTGAAAACCGGTAGAACATTCTACTCCTTACACTGTCAAAATCAGTTTGTTACTTTTTTTTAACCACCGCGGGTAGCGACGCGTCAAAAATAAAGAGAGGTAACGTAAATTAAAGTTGATTAATTGAGCTATTGGGATTTTATAAGGCGGGGGAAAAAAACAAGGACAGCACCAACACGACGGAATATGAACTGGGGAGCATTAACGGCGACAGCAACCGATTCAGAGAAGAAATATATTAACCATCCCACAGCCTTGTAAAAGAGAATGCTTTATAGTTGTAAGCTGTAAGACTGTGTCCTGTGCCAGCCTAAAAGCCACAAGTTTGTGCCGGTCAAAAATTCACCATCTATCCATCCATCCATTTTCTACCGCTTATCAGAGGTCGGGTTGCAGGGGCAGTAGCTTTAGCAGGGACGCCCAGACTTCCCTCTCCCCAGCCACTTCATCCAGCTCTTCGGAGGGATCCCGAGCCGTTCCCAGGCCAGCCGAAAGACGTAGTCTCTCCAGCGTGTCCTGGGTCGTCCCCGGGGTCTCCTCCCGGTGGGACGTGGCCGGAACACCTCACCGGGGAGACGTCCGGGAAGCATCCGAATCAGATGCCCCAGCCACCTCATCTGGCTCCTCTCGATGTGGAGAAGCAGCGGCTCTACTCTGAGATCCTCCCGGATGACCGAGCTTCTCACCCTATTTCTAAGGGAGAGCGGAGGAAACTCATTTCGGCCGCTTGTATCCGGGATCTTGTTCTTTCGGTCACGACCCGCAACTCGTGACCATAGGTGAGGGTAGGAACATAGATCGACCGGTAAATTGAGAGCTTCACCTTAGCTCTTTCTTTACCACAACGGACCGATACAAAGTCCGCATCACTGCAGACTATGGACCAATCCGCCTGTTGATCTCCCGCTCCATTCTTCCCTCACTTCCCCACTCGTGAAAACTCGATCGCCACCTCGTGGTGAGTTGGCGCCTATGGTGGGGGACATTAACCATCTATTCAAACAAAAAAAAAACACCAACAATGTGTATTTTTTAAATTGTTATCACTGGCTAATTTAGCATTTTTGTTACTCTGTTCACATCAGAAAAGCTATGGGAAAACATTGTTTTGCTCAGCTAGCTCTTAACAACAAGTAAGTTAATAAGAGTAAACATTTAATTAATTATATAATTCATTTTTAGTTTTGAGTCAGTACTTTTTTACTTAAATACAGGAGTTGAATAACTATTTATAATTTTACGCTTTTTTTTTTTTTAAATAAAAGTTTAAGTGCTCCCAAAGTGCAGATAGTAATTACTGTCCAGGATTAATTTAAAATGAAACTACATTATCATAGTTTAAATTGGGGGGGGGGGGGGGGGGGTGACTTAACGCCATACTGAAGTGAAGTTAGTTCGACGAATCGAGGCAACCCCCCTCAAAACTGAGGCAGTTGAAGTACAGTAAATGTAAGATTCCCCTCAACCAAAACTGCACTTACCAAGCGAGGAGCTGGAAGACACGGTGATATTTTCGTTCTTTTTGGCGATGTTAACCTGATCCTTGCTTGCTCCGAATTCATGTTCAGAACATTTGGATTCTTTTTCACACCCTGCCGTTTTACCATCATCAGCCAGACCAACAATTTCTCCCGTATATTCGTGTGAATCTGAACCGTCGGGAACATTCAGTAAGGTTGGCGCTATCGTCACATCCGCTTCCTCAAGGTTTTGTGTGGATGTAGTTAGATCCTTCATTTTTCCGTCGCCCTTGACGTTGAAACGTTTGCAATGTTCTTTTTAGTTTTATTTGCCTTGCGTAAAGGCGAAAATTTGACCGTGGGTTTGAAAGTCGCCACCGTGTGACTGACTACCACTACCGCACGGCATCATGGGAAAGCGTGAGCCTAATGCTACATTCAAATACAGACGGAAACCTCGGATTTCCCTCAACAGTACGTCAATTTAGACTTCTTCCCTAATTTATGAACATACATTTTCACCCCATACATAAATAATCTGGAATAATAGGAACATTCTATTAAAACAATATTTATACTTTGATAATTGGGTCGAGAAACACATGATCTTGGTATCTGCATTTTTTTAACAGCAATGGGACACTCACGTGTTACTCATAATTTTTAAACACCTCAATTTCCAATTACACCCAAACAGTATACTATACTTTTCAGTCTTCATTCATTCATCATTATGCTGTTTAAAAATGCAAGTTTGCCCTTACAAATTTCAGCCGCTCCTCACAATGCATTACAATCTGAAATATCCATCCATTGATTCATTTTCTTCCTCTTATCCAAGGTCGGATTACAGGGGCAATAGCTTTAGCGGGGAAGCCCAGACTTCCCTCTCCCCAGCCACTTCATCCAGCTCTTCCGGGGGATCCCGAGGTGTTCCCAGGCCAGCCGAAAGACGTAGTCTCTCCAGCGTGTGCTGGGTCTTCCCCGGGGTCTCCTCCCGGAGGCATCCGAATCAGATGCCCCAGCCACCTCATCTGGCTCCTCTCGATGTGGAGGAGCAGCGGCTCTCCTCTGAGCACCTCCCGGATGACCGAGCTTCTCACCTTATCTCTTAGGGAGAGCCTGGAGGAAACTCATTTCAGCCGCTTGTATTCCGGAATCTTGTTCTTTCGCTTGATGAAGCCAACAGAACCACATCATCTGCAAAAAGCAGAGCTGCAATACTAAGGCCACCAAACCGGACCCCCTCTACGCCCCAGCTGCTCCTACAAATTCTGTCCATAAAAGTCATGAAAAGATTCGGTGACAAAGGGGAGCCTTGGCCGAGTCTAACCCTCACCGGAAATGAATCCAACTTACTGCCAGCAATGCAGACCAAGCTCTGACACTGGTCGTACAGGGACCGAACAGCCCGTATCAGGGGGTTCGGTAGCCCATACTCCCGAAGCACCCCCCACAGGAATCCCTTAGGGACACGGTCGGACGCCTTCTCCGAGTCCGCAAAACACATGTAGACTGCTTGGGCGAACTCCCATGCACCCTCGAGGACCCTGCCGAGGATGTAGAGCTGGTCCACTGCTCCACAGCCAGGGCAAAAACGACACTGCTCCTCTTGAATCTGGGATTAGACTTCCCGACGCACCCTCCTCTCCAGCACCCCTGAACAGACCTTACCAGGGAGGCTGAGGTGTGTTATCGCCCCTGTAGTTGGAACACACCCTCCGGTCCCCCTTTTTAAAAAGGGGTACCACCACCCCAGTCTGCCAATCCAGAGGCACTGTCCCTGATATCCACACGATGTTGCAGAGGCGTGTCAACCAGGACAGCCCCACAACATCCAGAGCCTTTCGAAACTAACACACACACACGCACACACACACACACACACACACACACACACACGCACGCACGCACACACACACACACACACACACACACACACACACACACCTTTGGTGAGCCGAGCCGAACCCCGGCGACAGAAGCTGGCTCTAGGGATGTGGAACGTCACCTCTCTGGCAGGGAAGGAGCCCGAGCTGGTGTGTGAGGTCAAGATATTTAACCGACAGAGGTTCCTCATTTGCATCCCAGGAGAAGGTGTATATCTGTCTATCTATGTATATAAAACACACACACACACATATATATAATAGGTACTGTATGTACTGATATTTATTTTTTAATTTTAACCTACGAATTTAGCTAACAAAGTGAACAAAAATCAAATGGATATTTTACACTAATGGCAAGAACTGATGTTATTTGGCACTAAAACTATAAGACAATAATCAAAATAAAAATAATAAAATCATAGATAACCAAATTAAAACAATTCTAAATAAAACATACACGAGCTCCCTTTATACTGACACAGCTGAAAGGGTGGTGAAAGAGAGTTTATTATTATTATTATTATTATTATTGGTGGTAAAGAGGAAATATGAGGTGGTAAATGGCGACCTCTGTTGGAGAACAGGTGCACTGTTCACAAAAAGGCATTGCGATGACAGGTTTCACAGGTGAATTAATTAGCTGCGGATCTTCTTTCATGCATTTTGCCCACACTCTCGACCCACGCGAAAGGTTGCAGCCGTTTTCTCCGTGATGGCTTCAGTACGTGTCGCAGTCCGAGTCCGTCCACTTAACAAAAGGTAAAAAACCAAAAACAAAACATGACTTTTTGATATTGACTTTCACAAGAGGTTTACTTCTCTACAGAGAAGAGCAGCTATCATCTAAGGTAGTGACTCGTTTGGAAGGAAACACTATGTATTTGTATAAGGTACAGTATTTTCTTAAACAGGAACGCACTGTGAGCCGGATAATGACGTGTTCATGCAAATAATGGGCGCTCTTGAAATTTCCTCAGCCATCATCGGTTCGCGTGGACGATAAGAACGCAAAGATATTTACTTATGACTTCTCGTATGACTCAACCGACAGAGGTTCCTCAATTGCATCCCAGGAGAAGGTAACTGATAAATTGTGTATTTTGCTCTACTGTCTGTTTTTGTGCATTAACGAGTCTTCAACATTCTTTATCTGCTTAATTTTAAATCCTACATCATCTGTTTTGTAGATTTTCGATGATCTGGGGATTGATGTCTTAAAAGCTGCATTTGAAGGTTTCAATGCCTGTGTGTTTGCCTATGGCCAAACTGGATCAGGCAAATCTTACACCATGATGGGTCATGCAGTAAGATTTCCAGATTTCCTAGCACTGTTACAAAAGTTTAAATTTAAAGTTTAAAGTGTTTCACTCACTCACCACAACATAAGATACACCTGCGCATACAAGAGTTGCATGAGATTCTTGCAAATATGTTTTGATTACATGAGACGGAGCAGAATAAAGTGAATCAGATAATTTAAATAAACAGCGGGAAAGCGTTCCAGAGGCTGAATGTGAACCCCATGGTGGTCAAACAAGCAGCGAGGAGAAGAGGTAGTTGAAGAGGATTAAATATTCATTGGGTTTATTGGAGGACATCAGTGAGGCACTGAATTGGTTGATAACTTGTTGTGGATGGTCATGAAAGTGAGGAGCAAGCTCTTATACTCCAATATTTTTCCATCCATTTTCTGAACCGCTTGTACTCATTAGGGTCATGGGTGGGCTGGAGCCTGTCTCAGCTAACCACGGCTGGTCAATGTGACATTTAATTAGGAGCCAGTAAAGCTACTGGAGGACAGGTGTAATATGACAAATGAAGTGGGTTCTGGTGATAACGGTTCAGAACTAGTTGGGGTTTTCAATTGTACTATGTAGGTTGGCCAAAGAGAAGGGAGTTGAATTATTAAAGGCTAAAACACTGACTAAGGCTTGGTAAACAACAAAATAATCAGGAAAATTGTCAGCCCGATTTTCCTCATTTTGACCCAAGGCTTTTTTTCCCCTAAATGATTGTCCTTTGGTGTGGGCTGGCCAATTATGGCCCAAAAGCCATATTCTAGTATTTTTTTTGGACTGAAAACCGATTCACAAAACTGGACAAATATCCCAGTATTTTCTCAGTTAGAAATTTTTTCTCAGTTAGAAAATACTCAAACTCAAATCAAAACATGTCTACAGATGTAACATTATTATTATGAATGAACTGAGTGTGGCCAGAGATAGTTGCAAGAAAAAGTATAGGAACCCTTTGCAATTACCTGGATTTCTGCATAAATTGGTCATACAGTAATAGTCTGCTTAATCTGATACCAAACAATAATTTTTATTGGCCACACCATGTAAACATTCACAGTGCAAATGACTTCTCCAAGACCTAATCGGAAACAGGAGTTGGCCAATCCAGAGGCCAATCAATATGATCAGATTGGAGGGGCAATAAACACACACACTCAAAAAAAGCACGCACTAACGCACAGCACACACACACACACCTGTTGAGTTTTCTAGTCTCAAGAAGCATTGCCTGATGTGAACCATTTGTTTGCATGTTGTGTTCACTTAAAACATGGAAATTTATAAACCTTCGAGTGGTATTGAGTGGTTTGTCCAGTAATGTGACTTGAAAATCAGATCGCATTTTTAAGACCAATTTATGCAGAAATCCAGATAAGTGTGTTGTCAAGGTTAGGATAGTCAGTAATTCTGAGATGGCTTTAATTTTATTTTTTTTACCAGGGCTTTTTTTTTTTTTGGCTGATCTAGGGGTGCCATACGATGAAAGATTAAACAGAACTGTTTAAACCATGGTTCACTTTAAACATGTCATTCACCTGTCCCAATATCAGCACTGAGGTGCTTGCGATGCAAAACATTTTATTAGCGCTTATGCAACGTGAACGTAATGCTGACACATTTTTACATTAGAAAGTGACCTAATCAGACATAATCCTTCTCTCTTCATTAGTGTCCGTTTTTCTGCAGCAGCGCGTAGCTTTTCCATTTCCCACCTTGCACTCAAATGTAGATTTTACTCTATGAAGGGGTAAATGGATGTCTACCAGGACAGCATCACTGCTCCTTTCAACATAATTACATAACATCATTAATGCTCACTATCTATTTCTGTGTAATTAAAACAAGGGAGCAAGTGATTGCTTTAACGCTTCAGTAACTTCTTGTGTGTAGTGTTTTTCTGCTGCCTCTGCTTTTTTCTTTTCTTTTTTTTTTTTTTTTCTTTGTCAACTGCAAAACATGAGTGCCACATTAAGACAGTACAACAGTATCGTTACATAGTTTTGACACAGCAACACTTTCTTTTGTTTTAATTTGCCAGGAAGAAAAAGGTTTAATCCCACGGATCTGTGAAGGATTGTGTTCCAAAATATCCTGAAAGAAGCACGAGCAGTACTGTGTCATTTCGTACAGAGGTCAGGTATGTGACCATTTTTTTGCTGTTGTTTTTAAATCATGAAAACATTGAGCCCAACAAACAATAGATGCAGATTGACAGCATGTTGTTCCAGTGATGCAAAGGCAGAACCGTGGCGTAAATTATATAACCACTCAACATTTTTCTATCCATTTGTCATATTGGATATCGTAATTATACACTTGCAGTATGTGCATATATTGTCCCCTCTAGAAAATTAAGTTAGAATCTGCCTCCCGTTAAGACTCTCCTCAGTTGCATTACTAAATGGCCTCCATTTATCCTCCACCAATATGAAGTTAAATATCATATTCTTAGTCAATATCTTACTTTTGTTTGTAACAAAACGATTGCGCCACTTTATACCTTACTACCTGCTGCTAACCATCAGTGCACCTTGCCCTACTTCATCCCTCATTTTGTTCACAAAGAAAGTAGGACATAGCAAGCAATTTCTTCTGTGCCATTTTCACTCCCAATTTGCCAGATCTGCTGAATTGAGGATTGAAGTATCCATACTTTTTTGCTTGGAGTGCATTGCTAACTCCTACTTTGCTTGATTTCAATTCCACAACCGTGTTTTTATTTGTTTGCTTTTTAGATAATTTTACAATGACTGAACAAATGCTTACATTTGAATGTTTGTCCTGTAGAAGGCTCTTTGCTTCAATTCCCTCATATCCATTGTCAAAAATGATACCATAATTTCTTTTATTCTTCATAAAAACAAGTGAACTTGCTTCGTGTATTGGCTAAGGAGTAATTTGCTATTAGATGTAAAGCAAGGACACACTTTGAAGTCATCGTTTGGTTCAGTTTAGGAATGATGGGATACGTAACTGGCTTCTTATAAATATGATGGCAGCATTAGTTCTTGCAAACTAAAACTTAGTTTGAACTTTTTGGAATGCTCAACATGGAGTATGAATTCTGTTGCATTAATGCTGGAAAATGTCTGTCTTTGGATTGTGATGTTTTAAGCTCTTTCACACTGCACTTCCTGTCTTGTTGCCGACAGTCTTCATTGTGTTGAGGCAAAACTTACATGGCATGTTTTTTTGTGCAAGTGCAACCTGCATAACTTGGGCTTCAACATTCTGTTCATCTTTCATTGTTAGTCTTGTCATACTTTGGACAGTTTCTGATGTCTACTGGGATATATATATTTGAAGAGAATAGTCAACTTTTATCTAAACAAAGAATTGCTATTGCGCATATGCTAAACCAATATTAATATAGGCTCGGAAGCAAATTGGATTTACCATAGACAATCCAATGTTACGTGATTCTTACTGTAGAATTGTCATAGCTCAGATCAAGTGATCGGGGTGAACTTTTGGTTCTGGATGAAATATTATATTTTATCGATTCCAGATTCAGTTTCACAAGTGACATTTTTTTGGGCTTGTTGATTGTGTGTGCGGTTACTGTTTGGTTGTAACTACCACTGAAACCTTTTTGGATTTTGGACGCTAGCTTTATGGAAATCTACAATGAACGTGTTCATGACCTTCTTAAAAAGAGGACCGTGACCATGGAGACTGGAGGCTTAAGAGTGAGAGAACACCCAAGGGATGGACCATATGTTGAGAGTAAGAGATTTTGTCCCCCCCAGTTCCTTCTTGTATACATCGCTCCCGAGTTGACTTAAAATATAATTTCATTTCAAAATATACATGGTTAAAAACTACTTCTGTGCTTAGATCTGTCCAAGCATTTGGTACACAGCTACAGCAACATGGAACAGTTGATAGCTGCTGGGAACACCAACCGTATCACTGCTAGCACAGGGATGAATGACTCCAGTAGCCGCTCGCATGTCATCTTCACCATCAGCTTCACTCGGGTAAGGTGTAGTCTATACACAAGGAGGCCATGTCTCTTGATCTAATTAGCCTGTTTCTTGGTTGATGTCTCGAACCTTTTTAATAACTTCAACGGCTCTTTTTTTTTTCATGTTTTTTGCATGTTGTCATGCTGCTATGTGCTTGAGTATTCCTCTATGAAGGTTTTCTTTGCCACAGGCGTGGTTTGATTCAGAGTTACCTCACGAGATTCTGAGTAAGATCCACCTGGTTGACCTGGCTGGCAGTGAGAGGACAGACACCACTCGGATTTCAGGCGTCAGACTGAAGGAGGGCGCCAACATCAACAAATCCCTCGTCACCCTGGGCACCGTGATCTCAGCTCTGGGTAAATGGCACTCATAGCAGGACTAGATCCTCAACGAGCACTGACGAGTATTATGCCAGCTGGCCCGTTATTGGGAAAAATAACACAGTTAAGCTCCATTATTTGCACCCTAATGAAATATAGAAGTAAAAGTGAATTTTTATTTGGGGCCCTGGATATGTTTTGATCATTGTTGAAATTACACTGTTAAAAAAAAGACAAATGTAGCAGTAAGCTTTTTTTAAAAAAAAATTTTAAATTATTTTTTTAAATATATATATATATATTGACAGCTCCAGGTCTAAAATTATTCATACTCAATTTCAATACACGGATGTTCTGTATGAAAAGTAGTTTCCTAAAACGAACCTGGTTATGACATTTGAGAATCTGACAATTACAGTTGCATAAAGGGTACTGACAATCCTGAGGACTGTTTAGAATTGGCATTCCCTACCCCCGTTTTTTATTTTTTTTAATTTATTTTTTTAAAGTGTGTGTTTATTGTGATTTTCCAGCCGAGCTCAGTGCAGGACAACCCACAACCAAAAAGATGACCTTCATCCCTTACAGAGACTCTGTTCTTACATGGCTCCTTAAAGACAGTCTTGGTGGAAACTCAAAAACTACTATGATTGCAAGTATGCACCCTACAGACAAATCTATGCTTAAACCAGGTAATCTTTTGTTTATGATTTATATCGCTCATTTCTCCATGATGACCTCTTATAGCCATTTCTCCAGCTAATGTGAACTATGTGGAGACCCTTAGTACATTGCGTTATGCCAATCGCGCTCGAAACATCATGAACACCCCAACAGTAAATGAAGACAGCAGTGTGAAGTTGATAAGGGATATACAGTCAGAGATTACCAGGCTCAAAAGGCGACTAGAAACCAAACAGGTCATGTATTGGTCCGCTCATAGAATATTTGCAGATGTTTTTGGAGAGTTCCTTAACATGGGTGTGTCTTTCCGTATGTACTACTACAGCTTTCTCATAGAGAGCCGTCTTCCTCACTGAAAGTAGAAGTGGAGCTGCATCAAAATGAAGAAAAGGTGAATCTTCTGCTGCTTAATGGAGATTTGGGGAGCTTATGCATTAACATTTGCAATACTTTCCCTTTCTGCAGGTTTGTACTCTAACCAAAGAGTGGACCTGCAAATGGGAGGAGACTCGAGGTATTCTGCAGGTAACTGTCACTTTCGTCATGATCTTCTTTTTTTGTCTGCATTTATTTTAATACATAAACAATTATATTGAGAATTTACATTTGATATGATCAAAGCAGTTGTCCGCTGTACCCCTTCTTCAAGGGAAATTTCCTGAGCCAATTTAATGTCTTTGACTCTGGTACACGAGTTAGATGGATATAAGGTTCTAATGGAAGTTTTATTTATTTTTTAAATTTCCTAAGCAATTAGTTTTATTTCTAAATAATTCATTCTTTCATCCTTTTAATACCTACTAGAATACTCGTTTCTTTCTGCCTAGTCGTGATTCACACAGCAGTTTTAATACGTGTGCTTGTAGTGAAATCATCCCACCACTTGGTGTCCCTGCAGCTCCTATAAAAATCCGCAGAGAGAGTGAGAGGGAGAGAGTCAACCTGGCATGAAATGCAACTTTCCATCTATTAAGATTTAAATGGCACCCAAAAGCCAAGTTGTTGAAATACTCCTCAGGTGAGAGTGCAACAGTGTTTGGAGGTCTGGCAAAGAGAAACCAAGCTGACATGCACTCTGCTACAATCAATATTGCTTTTAAAGGACTTGTGTGGTCTTCATGGTACATATTTCACCAACAGATGCTGTATTTTTTGCTCAAGAAAATGAAACTTGCAGTCATTTGCAACAATTCATTTTGATGTCTTGGTTTGATGTAGAGGGCAGAAGGTATTCCACACCAGCTATGCTGGTGTGGAATAAGGAATGTACTATACTGTAAAATGGCATTAATTTGTTATATTTTATATATTGTGGCTTTTGGGTGGAATCCTCCCATACCATACTATGAAGTGGCAGTATTAACTCATTTTATGTATCGTAGCTGTCGAGTGGAATCCCCTCACCTCCAAAATTACAACTTTTCAGGAAATTAAAAAAAGGACAGCTTGCTTGAGTTTCCAAACGCTGGCTTTGTTAAAGTTGGTATACCTTATATTGCTGTCGTTTTCATATGAACAACAGTTACCACCCCCAAATTTATGTTCAATCGACTGGCTAATTTAATATGCTTAAAAAGCACTAATTTATTTAGTTACTCAAGTCTCAAAACAGGAGGATTAAAATACATTGAAAAGAAAAACTTTGAATCACCGGGGGGGGGAACCAAAACCTTTCCATCCATCAATTTTCTTCCACTTATGAGGTTGGGTTGCGGGGGCAGTAGCTTTAGCAGGGAAGCCCAGATTTCCCTCTCCCCAGCCACTTCATCTAGCTCTTCCGTGGGGATCCCGAGGCGAGATCCCCAGTCTCTCCAGCGTGTCTTGGGTTGTCCCCGGAGTCTCTTCTTGGTGGGACATGCCCACAATACCTCACCAGGGAGCTGTCCAGGAGGCATCCTAATCAGATGCCCGAGCCACCTCATCTGGCTCCTCTCAATGCGGAGGAGCAGTGGCTCCACTTTTCACCCCTCCCGGATGATATAGAGCTGTCTATAAAGTCGTGTATTTTTTTTTATTTATTGAACCTTAACCAGGTAATTTCTTTGCAATGCCAACCTGGCTGCAGACAGCAGAGTAAAACAAAGCAATATGGAAGCAAATACATATACAAACTGTAGAATGTGCTATAGTAACAAGTTCAATATTGCATTACATAGCACATGGTGACTAAAAGGTCCATAAAAGGCATGTGAGCGGGTATTCTCTAAAGCTGGACAACTTGCATGGAGAAAAATGTAATTGCCTCAATGCCAAAACATTAGAAAAACTGTTTTTTTCAAATAAATATATAAATGTAGAATCCTGCAGATGACAATAGATGTGATTGTCAAATTTGTAGTGGAACTGTATAAGGCTTCACGCTCATGTCCCTATTGCATTTTTCAGCTGATAAATCACATCGACGGTCATCTGAAAGCTTCTGTTGCACAATCTATTTAGGTATGTCATCTCAATAAAATAGAATATATTGTAGTTTATGAAATGTACCTGTGTATAATAAAACTCCCTACCTCAAAGACTGTCTGCACCCAGGTTGGCATTACAACCGTGAATCAGTTCTCAATTGATACAGGAAATCCTCGATTTACGAACGAGTTCCGTTTCTACGCTGGCGACGTAACCCGAATTTCGGCGTAAATCGGATTTCACCGTTAGTCGAAATTTACGTCGAAATACTTCTGTTACGGGTATTGTCCCACGTGATTGTGACAGCAAGCTCAGTGTGTGTGGGCGTGTGCGTCGATGTGTGAGTGAGACGGGACTGCGCATGCGTCGTCCGGCGGGACTGCAAAGGAGGAAGGAGTGCGCACCGGTGCGAGTGTGTACAGTAGCAAGTGCAGTGACGGCGACCGGGGAAAAGTAGCGATTAGTGGAGGACCCGTTGACATTGAATGTGCAGAGGAGCTAATAAAGCCATTAAAGAAGCACATCGGTGCTTCGTGCCTTTATTGTTGTCGCCACCCAGCTCAGCTGTGCAATGAGAGAAGGGAGTTAACCCCTGCGTCTCCCGACCACGGTCAGATGACTGTAGCAGGAAAGGTTAACACTTCGTATAAAGAAACTAAAATACATTAAAATAAAAAAATAAGATGCTGTACTTAACATTACTGATGAGAGTGTGAAAAAAGGAGGGCGAAAAAGGCAAAGATACTCCCACCGCACAAACACAGACAAGCACTATGCACTAGCTAAGCAGAAACACTATGGTGCTGGGGACAAAATGGCGGACGAGTGCGTCGTAACTCGAGGACGTCCTGTATTGAAAGCTTGAAATACCAGCATTTTTATTTTTATTTTTTATTTTTTTTTAATCCAGTAGATGTCCGTAATGAGCAGCTTAAGATACCCTGAACTAAGTGTGATGGAAACACAAACAATTTAGGCCACAGGAACCTTTTGCTACCAGGAACTCAAAGTTCCTAGACTGGTTGGTGGAAAAGCCCCTCATGTAAATTTTGGTGATCGGCTGCAGTCTTGTCATATGTGGCATGATGTGGCTACATCTTCTTTCCTCGAGGCATTTCAATGTTTTTTTTGTTTTGTTTTGTTTGTTTTTTTCCCCCAACAAGCCTCACATGTTTCACAGTCACTATTTTCACCTTGTAGCTGTAATAATTAATTGTAATATTTGAAAAAAAATAAATCGACTTTCAATATTGGCAACAATTACACTGCAGAATACGTTGAAGTTCAGTGATGAAATGTCCTCACCCTCTGCCATCTACGCGTTAGGCTGTGACAGGCTGACATGTCCAAAATGTGGGCAGCCAAAATCTGTCTGAAAATAAAATAATCAGAAAACGAGCTGAAATTACTGCTGAGTTTGTTTTGGAGGGATTTTTTTCTGCAGACATTTATAAGTCCAAATCAATGGAATAAGTGCCAATGTTCTCACCATTAACTAGGTCCTTTAAGGGTCTGAGCTTGCAAAACCCTAAGGTTCTAGAAAAAATGCTGTCGTTTCAACGGTTCGCAGTGAATGTTGAACAGTTTTCCTGAGTGTGTGTGCCCAACATCCCAAATCACACCAAATGTCATCATTTTGGGCCTCATCATAGTTAGCCAAGTAGCCTGTTCCATTATGCATAAACCTGGATCGTGCCTGTCATGAGAAGTAGGGGTTGATTTATTGTCCAATAATATATGCTTGATATCCTTTTGAGTATTTACATGTTGTTGAGCAGGTTTCCTCTACACCTACTATTTCTGAAAATGTCGGAACAGGTTATATTCTAGACTGGGATAAACAACTAATTTGGTACATGGGTACATTTTGGGGTCAGCTCATGTATTTTGTTTCATATAGTTAAGTGGACTTTAACAATATCCATGCGTAAATGTCAGTGTATGTTGAGGTTTTAGTATTCTATGCTGTAAATTGGTTAGCAGGTGACATTTGGGGGCTTGACAACCCCTTACTTAAAACAATGGTCTTGTAACTCATGAGCAGCTGTCACTCCTCCTAATTACGAAATCTTGGTTGACAAATGGCACTTTAATCCTGTACTGTTGAGCATGAAGTATTAATGAAAGGGCTTTGTCTTCATCTATTTTTGAAGTAAACATTGTCCATTTCACAAAAGAAAATATGCATTATCATGGTTTTCATTCCTGTGGAGACATTGTGGCATCTGAGCAAAAGGCCACTGTACTGTGACCAGAAGGCGCTCCAGTGATGCCAAAAATAGAATCTTTTTAACGACTTTTTGGATTTGACATTTGTCTCCCAGTGCATTTGCATTTTGTCTGGGTGAAAAATAACTGGGATTCTGACTTGGAATACTTTTGCAGACAACAGGTGGTGTCTGTGCTTATCTTAGAGAAGCAGAATATCTGAACCACTTGTCAAGGTTATCCCATTTGTGGAATGTATGGAAAGGTTTTTAGAAACGTTTTACTTCAGTGAGGCGGAGTGATGCTCTATGCAAAAGCACCATATTTCTGGCACAATTTGCATTTATATTTCATGCCATTTGAAATTTGGCACATCCTTGACAAATTTGATTTGAGAACATTTGAAGTAGAATTTTGGCATTTCTGTATTTATATCAGAATGTGGGCCACAATTTTTGTTATAAATTTGGTGTAAAATGCCAAACGGCAAATTGTGGCCAAGCTGTAGATGATGCATTAAAAACCTATTGTTATGGGTGCTCATGTTCTTTTATTATTCAGTGAATCAATATTTAGATGTAACGATGTTTTACAAATGTATGCATTTGTCTCTGCTACAAAATGCATTGAAAATTTCTAAACTGGCACCTTGCTCCAAGTAAAGGCTGATCCGTATTAATGATTAGTTGGATGATTTGGAATTCATATTCGTGAACTAGATAGAACTAACAAAGTGCTCAGAATTTTTTTTTTACAGATGAGAGTATTTAATGGATGCTCTAAGTGCTCCTTTTAGCCAATGCCTTTTCTTTTTTTGTCCTAAAGGAGAATCTGTATCCCTTTTAAGCCGAAACAGTTTTATTGTGCCACAATGGAGTTTTTAAGATGCCCATGTGCTTCTTTGTATTCTGATGGATTTTTATTGAAAATTCAGTCGGACAACAAAGTTTTAAAAGGGAGTGACGGTAGAGACAGTGAGAAAATAACTAAATATAGGAAGAGGAGACAACAAAAGACAGGACATTAGCTGTAATAAAGATGAAAGTATTTTAGCCAATGCCAACATTAATTACAGTGTTTACCTGCTGCCTCAAATGGAAAGCAGATTTTACTCTTCGGTTTTCTGGTCAACATTGCACAAGGACTAACTGAATGACCAGCTGAAATGATTAGCGCTCGCCGCCACATGGTAATGTGAGGAGAATGTAAGAGCTTCTCATCTGTTCCTGATGTCAGAGGAATGTGACAGTGCATTAATCGGCCAGGCTTCTCCCAACTTCTAATGAAGTCTGTGAAGAATCCCTTTTAATTAACAGGGCCTGGGTCGATACCTCTCCTGCTTCATTAGAGCAGGGGGATTTCTTCAATCTCTCAACTGCAACAGAGTGAGGTGGAGGTTGTGGACACATTTCGTGCCACCGTCCAATCAATTAAAGTGAGTAGTAGGAGTTTATATAGAGAGGTGGATTTGGAGGTCCCGATATGCAAGATTTTCTACTGTGCCTCTTGGGGTGAGGTGCCACTGATAATCCATAGCAATCTGAGGCATTAGTCCACTGTTTTAAAAGGAGCATACCTCTTTGAGGAGCACTAGTGCTTGGCTATAGACTCTGGCTTATTGAACCCCAAAGCCCTGGGAGAGACGTTATTGGCCGTGAACACTTTCTTTTCTCTTTGATTGGCTTAATTCAGCGTACCCTTTGAACCCAGTAGGTCATACCAGGCTAAATGTCTCAGTTCTTGTCAACTGAGTTGGAGATTACTTGCTGAACACTCTCTATAGCCCCTCAGGTCTTCTCAGGACCTTTTTATCCTAGTCTCAAATTATAGTAATGACATAATTTACACACAATGATTGAATATCCAAGTATTGTTGCTTAACAAAATGGTGTGATTTACACATTCACATCTTATCAGTAATAATTGATGGAGGAACACAAAGAATGTCTGCTTTTGCATTTTATAGTTACAATATACAGTGGATACAATGTCTACCCTCCCCCCCCTGTTCAAATGCTGTTTTTTGTAATATAAAAAGAGACCAAGCTATAGACTGTTGTGTCAAACACTCGTAACTGACCTATAGTTAGGAAAAATATATTTTCACAACTGGGGATGCGGCTGCGTTCAGAATTAACCAATCAGATTTAAACATGTTAAATGTGAGTCGGCACACAACTGCTACCTACTTACTGTAACTTACCCTGACATTTTCCCTGCTTCTTAGAAGCCTAAAGGGGTTTGTGTTAACACTGTTTGGAACTTGAAAATTTCCTTCCACCTTGACTAAGGTGCAGCTGAAGAAAAACCGCCACAAAGCAGGATGATACCACCACCATGCTTCACTGTGGGTATGGTGTTCTTTTGGTGAAGCCCATTATTTGTAACAAACATAACTTCATTGGCCCACTTTGTAGGATAAGGCTTACGTCTTGTCACTCTACTGCATAGCCGAGACATGCAAAGATGTCTCTAAAGTCCATGGCTTGTGCTGTCAGATGGTACTGCAAATATGTCAGGAAAAGCCTACTAGAACAGATGAACCTCATTGGGTTTTAATCACGGACACTTCAAATGGTCGCGAGTGTGTGCTGACTTCCATTTCACATTAATTTGAATGCGATTGGTTAATTCTGAACACAGCCACACCCCCAGATATACTGTAAGCACACTTCTGCAACCACATTGTCGTTTGTTTTTACTTCCCTTCTTTGAAATATATTTTTCAATGATGTTGTACTGGTTACAGTGTCATATTAAGGGTGGAAAATTATTTGAACTGGAGATCCTGATTGTATGCACCAGCAGGATGGTGGATTTAACAATAAATAATCAACACACGCAGCAAGTTTCAGAGGTCAAACAAATACCGCAGCTTTATGCTACCCCTAAATTTGACAAACGGGTATAAATAAATAAACGGGTATAAATAAATAAATTAACTATAAAGGCCCACTTGGCTTTATCAGACCAACCTTTGACAGCCAAAATATTTACATACACAATGATTTTCTCACACCTCAGATACTGTTCCACCCCATGGTCACAGGCAAGTGGACCTGACCAAATATTTAGAGAGACAAGATTACACCATTGTCCTGAAAGATCAAAATATGTTAAGCTTTAACTACAGTACATCTGCAAACTCCAATCTTGTATAGAAGCACTTATCTGGCCAGGCTCCCACAGTTCTCTCTGACATGGTACAACCTTTACAGGCCAGTGGTATGTCTACTAGAAATGTGGCTGCAGGAACTTTAAAATATCCTATAGAAAAACCTCCTTTGGCCAGACATATTTTACAGTTCGGGGAACAAAGACATGGAATGAGCTGCCCACTGACCTAAAAGAAATACAATATCCTAAAGTTTTAAAATCTAAACTGACAAAATGGTTAACTGTTAATCAGGCCTGTACTCACACACGGGTAGAATGTGGTGGGGTGGATAGTGCATGCCGGTCTGGTTTGTTTAAAAAAATGTATACCTGTGCTCCTTAATGTGACTGTTTCAAATATGTTTTTAAATCACAGTTTAAAAGCCCGTCTAGGGACATTAATTTTAAATTAGCATTAGCTATAAATACTGTGATGCTTTCGATTGATGCTATTCAATTGTCTTGTAACATCTGTTCCTATTCAAATAAATGGCACACAATGGCGAGAAACGTGACTGTTTGTCTGTGAGGTTAATTTAACATTAAAAGCTAACCTGTGGTGTATGTTCCTTTTTGTTTTTAACTTGTTGCTTCATTAAAAATGTGTAATTATTTAACTATTTCTCCAAATTGTACAAATTAATTTGCAGGTTTGGAGGATCAGGCTTGTTTTACTTTTTATACAGACACATTCATAATGTGAAATAAGTTTGGCATGCTGATGTGCATGCTTGGGAACGTTAACAGTGACATACAGCCTTGATGGTTATGCATCACTGGTGGCAATGATGCATTTTAAACTGTGTGTGTGTGCGCGCGGGTGCGTGCGTGTGTGTGGCTGGTGCCACTACGTTTATTTTTTTTTTTTCACTTGGCGAACACAATGTACCGTTTGACTCTCGCCATGGTAATCTAAATGATTTATTGCATCGCTCTCTCCGTCAGCCACTCGACTGCTTCATAGCAACACATGGCCGAAACTCTGCTATTCGGCTTGGCCTTCAGGCAAGGAAGAGCAGTCCTAAAGAATTTAGTTTTCTGCTAGTTGTCATTGTCTGTCAGCTTTTTTCTTTCTTTATTATTGTGCCATTTCAGCTACAGTTTATCGATACGTTCTCTGTCCTTCTCAGGATAATCTTTTGTGTCCCACAGGAGGAGGGGGTGGCTTTGAAGAAGCAAGGGAGTGCAGTGGTTTTGGACTGCCAGTTTCCCCATCTGATAGGCATTGATGAAGACTTGCTCCGCACTGGCATCGTTCTATATTATTTGAAAGTGAATGTAACATTTTATGTGAACCTAACACTCATTCAGTCTGCATTTTCTATTTATTAATACCAGCCAAAGTCAGCTGCTCTTTATACCTGCAGCAGAACAAAATGTACACCTTACATATTGCCTCATGATTAATCGCCACTGTAGGAAGGCAGAACCATGATACACACTAACAAAGCATCTCATGGTTTAGATACTGGTGAGTCATGGTTACTAAATGATATTGTATTGTTTCATAATCCATTTGATTTACTAAACGCCATTTTTCTCATGTTTTTGTTTCTAGTAGAGGATGGTAAGCCTGGGCTTGGCGATGTACAATGTGTGTTTGAGAATCAAGCTGGGACTGTGACGCTCATCCCTCAGGAGGGTGCAATGTGTTCAGTCAATGGCACTGTGGTAACTCATCCCTGTCAGATGACTCAGGGTAAGCTTGCTTCATATCTCTCAGAGAAAGAAATTAAAGGAATGAGCTTGTTCCCATATTTAGCTAAGCTGTTACATCTTATGAAATCAATGTTGTCCTTGGCTCTTGCAGCATCCTGTTTGGCATGAGGGCATACTAAATACAGCTTTTCACAAAACAGTTTCTCTTAAACATTTTGAAGGGTGAGAGGCTGACAAAGCTGTTTTCCTTAATTGGCAGATCAAGTTGATAGGGCCCACAGGCTTGAAGTGGGAGCGAAGCATTACTCTTTCAAAGGGCAGAGTCAAACAGTGGTGAGACTCCCAAACTCTCTTGTCCAAACAGGCACTGCTTGCTGTGGCTTGGAGCCTTCCGGCCTAATGCCTCCTCTTCATCAGGGCTTGGCTTTCTGTGATAACAACTCGACTGTGCAGCATAGCCTTGTGTTAGCCTTCTTTTAAAACCATTTCAGCTTTTCCCATATCCCCTTTACAAACCGCCGTATCTGAAGGTATTTTCTTGAACAAATGTTAATAATTTTCTGTCCAACAGCAGCTGGAATTGAGCAGAGGCTGTCCTCACAGGTGCTTTTGTCACTTGTCTAAGTCATTTTATAGTTGCAAGATTAGAATTTGCTGGAGCCAGGCGACAAGGCGGAGATTGCACGGCGAAGCCTCAAGAAAATGTCTGGCTGTGATTACATGAATTTGAGCCTGATCTATAACTTGAATTCTATCGCTTTTTGAGGATTACCAAGCCTTTCTCAAACATTCTTTTTGGTAGACCATCACATGGTTTAAGTTACTGCCATTCACATTGGAAATTACCTTCTTTGTAGCAAGTCATTCCCTTTTGCTCATTTGAGGAAATGTAGGCCATCTGCCATTTTATGCCAGCAACTTTTTTGTGAAGACACTTCACTGCGTTAAAACATTGACAGGAACGTTTCTATCGGCCAAGTCTGTGCTTCTAACTTTTCATGAATTGTGGATAATGTTCTGGCACTACATCATTACTCTTGGTGGCAAATCTTGTGAAGAGCCTCAAATCTTTAATTGCTGCACCTGTCTTAGTAGGGCTTGCATTATTTATTCCAAATACTTTGAGCTTGCAGGTAGATGGGTAACTTGCCACTCTGTTTGCCCCCCATTTCCTTTCAGGTGCCATCATACACCTTGGGAGAAGAACCATATTACGCTTTAACCACCCCACTGAAGCTGCCTATCTGAGAGAGAAACAGCAGGTGAAGGCAGAGCCCAAATGCATACTGTATGTCTCTGTAGTCTGTTTGCTAAACATCTTTCAGTAACTTCAACTTAATTACTGTTTTGGCAAATCTTTTTCTTACAGAATAAGTAAGGAAGCAATCTTTTCTTTGTGGGTTTTTGTTCAAAAAAAGAAAAATCTTTTTAAAGAGAGGAAAAGGTACAAGTCGTTGAGTTGTTACCCCTTACTGAAGCGCAAGCACATTTGTTATAGAGAGAGAAAAGAAAAGAAATGCACCGCTCTCATTTCCACAATATTCTCACACAATTATCTATCCACTGGATTGGTGTTCAGTTATGGAATCCCACTTCTGACACAAACTGTTTTGGCAAATCTTTTTCTGACAGAATAAATAAGGAGGCAATCTTGTCTTTGGGTTTTATTACAAGAAAGAGGTACAAGACGTTATGGGTTGTTACCCCTTACTGAAGCGCAAGCGAAGAATCACCTTCGTTGTACAGGAGAGATGAAGAAAAGGAAAGAAATACACCCCTCTCATTCCCACAACATTCTCACTCAATTATCTTTATCCAGCTACACTCAAACTTATCTTTATGGGAATGGGTACATGCAGGTGATGAGAGAGGAAGAGAAAGTAGTAGTGTGTGTCCCGGCCATTTTTTGACTATAAGTACTGTGCTGACTCAGCGCTATGGAACAATAAAACGTGAAAGTTATATAAAACTAATATTTGGTATATATGAAACATAAATTTTCCAAATCATTACTTAGTTGCCGCCTCCTGATGCAATATAGAAGTCTTGCTATTTTTCCCCTTCCTATTGTTCAAATGTGTAGATAATTATGAACGTGTTCAACATGACACTTCAGTGATTGTGCAAATTTAAATGATTTGAAATCAAAGGATACTAAAAATATAAATGTATTGATATTCTGATATTTGTTCTCTACTGTTGACTGCCGAATTTGTGCAACATTTGGCAAGGCTCATGTTAATGGTGCTGCAGACACTTATCAAGGTCTATGTAATGGCTAAGATAGATCATCAGTCAAAATATACATACATATGAAGCAGTACATAGTTTAATTAATTTTCATTTAGTTTTCAAATTTTCCTGCGAAGCGCAGCTTATGTGAGAAATGCTGTGGTGGTTGACAAATGCACTAAAAGCTTGTGCCGTCCGGATGGTGAAGATGGTGATACACTCATAAATGTCAATACACTAATTTGGAACATTTATACAGTTTAGATCAGTGGTTCGCAAATGTTTCCTGGGACCTGCATTTTCCTATTGTTGCCAAGTTGTGACCCACTTTCATAGAAGTTAAGGACAAAAAAATCATTACATCAATATTACAAGGAATAAAATGTACATTGTGTACAGCACTACTGTGCATTAATGTATATTTAAGAGTTTAAAAGGTGTTTGAGTATAGGAAGCTTTTAGAAGAGTATGGGGAGGTTCATACAGCAGGTTTTTTATTTATACATTTTATTTAAAATGTATAAATAAATAAAAAAAAAAAGTGGCTGCTAATTTGCAGGTTTGGTCGGGAACCTAACCCCTGCGATAAACTAGGATTACTGTATATTATTAGTTTCAAATGAATTTGCGGTACGCCAGAAGCTTATTGCTTGCCATGATGTCCACCTGCCAAAGGGTGAACTGCGTTTGTATTTATTTAAACGAGTGGCTAGAGAACAGGTAGGTACTGTATATATGAAACATTTCGTAATGGAATTATTTTCATTCTAGTCTCGTCTCATTCCATTCTCTGCAGAGTGCACTGATATCGATGATCACCTTGTTACCAAAATCAAGATCTCACAATTTGTCCAAGATGACATTTGGCACTCCAAGGTAAGACTTGAGGCAGATGCATACAAAACCTGTAATTCCATTGCGAAAGGTCCAGTTACACCTGGTTCACATCTCTGTAGCTTTCTGTAGTATGAGACATCCGACAGGTCGACCAAGGAAAACGACAGTAGTTGATGACAGAAACATTTTTCATAACTATATAGAAAGACTGTATAACTGTTATCAACAACCTCAGGATGGCGGTGACAGTTTCACAATCTACTGTTCCCAGAAGACTTAACAAAAGTACAGACAACAGCAGAAGAGGCAACCATTCAGGAGAGAGAAGAATAGAAAAGCCAGGCAGGAATTTGCTGAAAATTACAAAAAGAAACTTAACATAATAATAAAATAGTTTTATTGAGTGAAGAGAGAAAGATTAACCTTTTACCAAGGTGATGTAAAGGCAAATGTTTGGAGAAAGAAAGACTCTGCTGATGATCCCAAACGTGCAAGCCTCAAAGAACTGCCTGTTTCGAGGGGGTGGTCTTGCCTCATGAAAATAAGAAACTGCAGAATGATGCCCCGATGAATAGAGATGTCAGTTTCAGTTAACAAAAAGTGTGAATTGTGATTGTTTGCTCCACTTTCTGCTTCTCAAGGTCTGCTTAGTACTGATTGCTATTGTTTTGGTTCTGCTGCTGTGATCCTGCTGCTCTGATTCTGCTGTTTTTTCTTTTTTAATATGGAATAAAGAAATGTGTAATTGCTTGACATATCTCCAGACAGATTTTTAATTTCCCACCCCTGTAAACTGCAGTTAAAAAATGTCGACACCCTTGCTCTACTTTAAGAATTCAGTAGCTACTAATTCAGTCACTGCACATTACCTGATATTTCATCATTGTTGAAATACATATTGAAAATTCAAACCCAACAGTGTCATGGTTTCCCTTATTTTTAGTGTGTAGACTGTTTTGGCAATGATATTACGATTCCTTTAGTCTTTATTTCAGACCCAGGGGCAACCTTATCATAGTGTAAAGAAAAACTATTTAAAAAAAAAAAAAGAACAAAAAACCCCCCCCAGACTATTATTTTTCTAATAACAATACTAATAAAGAAATAACAGCAGCAACAACAACAAAAAAACTGTTCAATGTCTAACATAAAAATGTTCGCCAGTGGTTCAACTGTCTGGAATAAAATTTGACAGAATTGTGTAAAGGGTTAACAAGAGGATTAAGTAATTTCTGACCCAGATGACCTACACATACAGATGGCAGCAGATTTCTGTCAAGAATATCTCTTTAGATTTGCCCATTCATCTTCAATAATGTAAGTCAATTTACCAGTACCATTTGCTGAAAAAGAAGCCACAGCCATCATGTTCCCACCTCCGAACTTCACTGTTGGTATGATGTTTTTAGGTTGATGTGCAGTGCCATTTCTCCAACAAACATGGTGTGCATTATGGCATCCAAACTGTTCAAGTTCGCTCTCATCCGACCAGACTTATATTCTCCCTGTATTCAACTGGTTTGTCCAAATGTTGTTCAACAAACTTTAAACGAGCTTTGACATGCTTTTTTTTTTTTTTTTTTTTTTTTCCCCCCCCACCAATGGGGTCTTGAGCGGTGAGCGTGCATACAGGCCATGGCGGCGGAGTACATTACTCACAGTTTTCCTTGTGACAACTGTACCTGCTAATTAGTTTTTAAGCTCTCCACAGGTGGTCATTGGCTCTTGGACAACTCTTCTGTTTATTCTTTGAACTCCTGTCAGAAATCTTGCGAGGAGCTACTGATCGAAGCAAATTTATGGTGGTATGATTGGCTTTCCACATACATATTATGGCCCAAACCGTGCTCACTGGAACATTCAGAATCTTAGATATGCGCCTGTAACCAATGCAATTGTTATGTTTTGCAACAATTAGTTTGCGATGGGGCGGCACGGTGACCGACTGGTTAGAGCGTCAGCCTCACAGTTCTGAGGACCCGGGTTCAATCCCCGGCCCCGCCTGTGTGGAGTTTGCATGTTCTCCCCGCGCCTGCGTGGGTTTTCTCCGGGCACTCCGGTTTCCTCCCACATCCCAAAAACATGCATTAATTGGAGACTCTAAATTGCCCGTAGGCATGACTGTGAGTGCGAATGGTTGTTTGTTTCTATGTGCCCTGCGATTGGCTGGCAACCAGTTCAGGGTGTACCCCGCCTCCTGCCCGATGACAGCTGGGATAGGCTCCAGCACGCCCGCGACCCTAGTAGGGGAAAATGGATGGATGGATGGTTTGCTTGCGATGGTCTTGAGACAGCACTCTGCTCTTACACATCATGAGATGTCTTGACTCATACTTTGGCAATGAGACATTTTTGTAGGCCATCAATTAGGACTGAACCAGCTGATATTCATTTGCACTGACAAGGGGCTGGATTGACTTTTGATTTACAACTTAATTTTTTATTTTATTTGTTCTACTTTGTATGTATGCATTACCTGGGTTGTTCCCAACATCTGGTGAAAATTTCGCTAACAGAACCTTTGGAAATGTATTTAGTGAGAAAAATGGTGACGTGTTAAATGCTTATTTCAGCTGCTATAAATCTATACATCAGATTGTATAGCAGCAGAGCAGGTACCCCATCTGGTTTATACTGGAGCTTCTCGAGGTTCTCAGCAGCAGTCTCATGCTGTCATTATAAGTCACTGAGTTTTCGTACGCTTCCTTGCTTCTCACAGGTGGGCAGTATACAGAGATGTACAATATGCTGTCAAGAGTGAGAACTTCACTAATACGGAGCACATGCTAAACTTATGACTTGAGCGTACAGTTTCTGCCGCTGCTTATAGATGTCCTTGTCATCAGACAGGTCATTTGGAATAGGACCCAAATCATCTGTATAGATGTTAAAAAGAAAAGGAGACATTATTCCACCCTGACTGAGGCCACTGTACCCATGAAAGAGAACAGATGTCATAATCCGCTACTCAACTCATTGTTTGATGGGAGTACCAATAAACCAAGATTCTAATTAAACCAGGGACCCCAATTTTGTAAATTTTAATAATTTGTGATTAATACGATCGAATGCTTTAGAAGAATCATTGAAGCAGATGAACATTGTAGAGTTTTGCCAATTGTATTTATCGAAAATCTCCTTTAGTGCAAATATACATAAATCAGTGCTGTTTGCGTTAAAACCAAATTGATTATCAGTAGCAGGACATACCTCTCAATTCTCCACAATAGTGCTGTCTCCAGAACTTTCGACAGAATGCTGGCAAAGGCTATTGGCCTGTAGTTAGCAGAGATGTTCAGCTTTGCCGCTTTAACTTTGAATTCAATAGATTACTTTTGAGTTCCTGAAACTTTGAGTCTCGAATAGTATAGTCGCTGTCTGTAAAACCTTTTACTCTACTTATTTCTACTTTGGCTTCTTTGACTATATTGGCATAACAAGCAATTAAGTTCTTTGTGAAAATACCAATGATTGCTTAGCCCTGAGCTTTTAGCTTGCAACATCGCTCGTCTCAATACATGAGGCGGAAAAGGGCTATGATCATGAGTCAGTGCATGGTCCTGTGCTTTTATCTTCTCCGTGGCTGTTTGTACAGCGTAAAATGGATTGTGTATCAGATTTGCAGTCAGACCTAGGCAGCACAGCCCTGGTCAAGACCAGTATAAACTACTGATGGCGCAGCTCTTCAACTTTAATGAACAATAATTATCCTCTCAATATCCATCTGTATGCTTGGACTTTTTTTTCACTCTTCTTGAAATGGTCTTTCTAGCTTAATGTACCATAAATTATCTTGCTGACAGTTTTATTTATTCTTCATACTTTAAGTAACCATATGATTCCAACACTAGACTTGAAGGATTTCTCTGTGGTATGATTCTGAGGACAGTACAGCAAATTTGATTGATAGGTATGCGAGTGGAGTGGGATTTTCTTCCCGCCGTCATTTATACAAGTTTTGTTTTATCACAGGGACTGAACTTCTGACCACAATTTCTCTGAAGGTTGAGCTTTTTTAAAATTGTTCTTTTCAGTAATAAAATTTTGAATTTGATCAACCAATTTGCTTGTCGTTCCACAGTGAAAACACCTGATTGTGATCTGATTTGTGGATATCTGTCCCAGACTGAAGGACATTCATTCATGTTGACATCAATGACAACATACTGCAGCACACAGAGCTCAGCCACTTTTTTTTGTATGTGTGGTTTCTCCTCCCCCACTGGAGTGCTGCATATTATATTTAAATCTCATATCAACATGCGCACATTCTTTTTAATTTCACAGCGAGTCGGGTTGCTCTGATTTTATCCAACCATTTGGTGCTTTTCGCAAACTAAGCCTGATTTTTGTAAAGGGGAGTCTAGGGTTGTTGCAACCATATCTTGAGCCTTTTGATTAGTCTCTATTTTGACACGAAAACACATTTGATTGTAAAAATGAAAGTTCATTGCAGCATGCGTAGTCAAATATTGTTAGATTGTGTATTTGTGCCCTCATTTTCTGTTCTGATCTTTAACTATGCCTGTTTTTAGTGAGGTTGATCTACTTACTTCGACTGTGGGGTCCAAACTCGTGACCTGCTCTTCTACCTCTGCGGCAGCAGATGATTTCACAACGACTGTAAGTATATGTATTTATTTCTACAACTACAGCAGTTACACACTATATTAAGATAGAAGAAAAACATTTTGTGAGATACGAAAAAACACTTTGTGTCTTTAGTGTTGAGGATAACACCAATCAACTCTCTCGGTGGGCCCCATACAGAGCCATGAAATTATTTTTCTCTTGGTTTGCTCTAATATCTACGTTTACACCGTATTACACTCTCCCACAGTTTTTCAAAGGAAATGACACATTGGGGGAAAAAAATGCAAAAAAGGGCACCTTTTAAAATGTATTTTTAGTATTTCAGTATTTGTTTTATGTATTCAAAAGAAATTGTATACCTTGTAAGCAACTGATTGTTGTTGGCATATAGAAAAATGAAACCGCTGTTTTCTCTTTTTATCCACCGACACAATATAAACTAGGCAGTGCCTGGAAAAGTTCCTGTCCGTCACATTAGTTCCGAGTTGGATGGAAGCACACAACAGAATGGGGTAAACACCAGGAGTGACCTGGAGCAGGAGATAGTTCTGTGTCATAAATCACGGCCAGAGCTGTCGTCGGAGCACCCTTGGAGGGAAGCTGAGAATGCAGCTGAAGTATCAAGTTATACAAGAGACAAGGTGTGGTCTGGGGATGCCAGCCTCCAGCAGACAAGTGTCCTGGGCCCAGGTGATGAATGTGTCATGAAGCCAGAGGGGAATGCTAACGAGATCCAAGGTATTGTGGCTCATTGCTGCAAGGGGAGACCTGGCTCTGGTGGGAGCTCATTAGGCAACATGTCCCACCTTCAGCATACAGGGGGAACTAGTTTCATGCCTGTCCCCGCACAGACAAACACTCCTCGGTTTAAGGAATATTCTTCTTGCAGTCCCGGATCCAGCTGTCGATATGAGGAAACAATCTTAAAGGGACAGTTGAGCGGTCTAGACAAAAATGATTGTGGATCTTTTGATGAGTCTGTAACACAGGCCAAAGTCTGTGTAGGGTCTGCAGTTCAAAGCTCAAGACTGAGTGCATTGGTCAACAGAGTGAGTTGGATTGTCAAAGATGCTCGGCATTTCCTTTGGAGCTCATCCACATTAATGCAGCGGTTTGAAGAGGAAAGAAAAACACATTTTGTGTCCCACTGGTCCAATCGTCTAATTTCTCTAGTCAGGGAAAGCAAGGTCATGTCTGTAATTGATAGCCAAGTCCTCTCCCTAATAAAAGGGAGTTGTGTCTTTTCATGTTTCAAGAGTAGTGGCATTTACCTATATTCAGTGGTCAAAGAATTACCACTCATACAACAGGTCCAAATGGAGATAATGGAACACCTTTGGGCCAATGAGCCTACTATGAATATTCAGGATTACAATGATCAATTTGCTACACCAATCCCAGTCATGTCCCAGACAAAGAATATCATTCAAGCAGATTGGAACCTAGATGGCCTTTATGAGCAAGAAATAGTTGATATTGATTTAATACAGGAAGACGAAACAAGTGCTGAGATGTTAGCAATGAATGACACGATTATCCTTACACCCAGAGAAAAGACTTTAGATAACTCTTCCACTGTGCAAAGAAATGTGATTAAAAGTTTTTGTCTGTCATTAATAGATTTTCCTGCCGCCCTTGTGAGCCTACAAAATCTCTCATTGCAGCGCCTAAGAACATCGATACAGTCAGTCTTATCCAGCACAGTGCTGGTTTCTCAAAAGATTGTAGCGCTCTTTTGGCTAAATGTAGCTACATTTAGCCAACCTGAACCATGTCCTGCTCTACTGGTCCTCTTGGAAGCAGGTCTTTATACATTGACTGTAGAATCTGGGCAGCTTGTATTATACCACCAGCTCCCCTTCTTGCATTTGAAGGAGTTCCAGATAAGCTTTTCAGGCCATGGCTTGCGTTTGATGGGAACTACACAGGAAAGCATCTTGGGTCTGTACACTCACAGCGAGAAGCTTACCCAAGAGGTCTGTTGTGCAATACTAGGAATCATGTTGCCTGGTGACAGCAGAGTCTCTCAGCACCCACTATTTAATGGTGACTGGAGGAGAGTCGGGAACAAATTGTCATTGGACTCACAGACTTGTGTACCTGACCTTCAGTTGGATACTGGTCTGAGGGTGTGCTGCCAGTTTCAGAAGAGTCTTGCAGATCTGGTTTATCTTCTTTATTGCAACATGGAAGAAGGAACATCAGTTACACTTGGAGAGCTGCAGCTCTTAATGTACACAAGTGTAAAGGTCTGCCTAAGCTCCAGTAGCTGCACTGAAACGGTGACCCAGCTGTTACTTACTGATACACACATTGGTCTGGTGCAGGAAGATGTTGTCTTTTATCCGACCCCACGCTCAGGTCACCATACAGCCCTGCCATTACCAATTCCGCAACTTGACTCTTCGTCAGCGTGCTGACGTACGCTGCATGGTGGTACATGATGAAGACAAGTGCAGAAGTGTCACAATGGATCTAATCTTTGCCAGTATGAAGGCCAGAAGTCACCCTGAAAGTGTGAAAGTAGCCACACCGCCTGCACTTGCTTCTAATTCATCTCCACGTGCAGAGGTGTGGAAATTAACTTTCAGTTGCTCCACTGAGGCGGCATGCCTGATTAGTTATTTGTCAGATGTCTGAACAACAACTGACAGACAGTAATGAGCTGCTCAGCTTGAAGACATGGAGAATTAGCAACCAGAACAAAGGACTGTGAATACGACACCCAATTTTGTCTGTTTTATACTTTCATTGACGTTTTATATAACATGCCTCTACCTTGTAAAATTTTAAAGCCCTAACTTTGTTCTTCCATCAGTTTTACCTACCACCTACTTGCTTGTTTTATCAGATTACAAAATTATCAAATACGTGGCTGTTCCAGTTACATTATTTTGATGATTATTGTATTATTAATTTTAAGGATTTTAGTCATCTGAAATTCCTGTTGTTGTGGTTAGGTGCTTGTCAAGTTGTTTTTGATACTGAATGTTTTATGTAAAATTTTAAATGTTTCTGTGAATTTATAAATAAAGGTAACACCAAAGCTTTTGTGGACTCTATGGAGTTTATGATAACCCAATAAAATGTCTAAATCATTCAGCCAAAAAATTTTACTGCTTTCTCCATCTTTATCCCTTTCGATTTGAGATTCTTTGTCACACTCTAACTTAAAACCCTTCAGGATTGTTCCTCTATCATTTTGTTTAAACTTAGTTATCCATTTGTTAGACTTTTTTAAAATGTACCTCAAATCTTGAGGGACACTAATATTAAAGAGTTTCCACGTCTTGAAGTGGAAATATGATTTAAAAAATAAATAAATAAATAAAGAATGACGACTTCAATGGCCTTTTTTATACAAAGCTGGGTATCCGGAGCATCTGCCCACTCAAGTAACTTTATATTTAACCTGATTCTTAATGATATAAATCCAAACAAGTTCATCTACCATTGAGTCTATCACATAATACATTTACATTTTGGGAAATAGTTTTAAAAATATCCTTTTGGCATGCCAGGTTATGTTTTAGTGAACCGCCTCCCCAATTTTGACAATTCTTCCAAAATACATGGTTCTGGTCTACTGGCCTGCATAGGAAATAATGAAAAGTTGAATCAAGTCATTCCAGAATCAAACTGTTGCAAAGGAAGTTAAAGGGTGAGTACTTATTCTAGAAGTTGTATAAATCTTTTTATCACATTTATACCATTGTGTTTTATGTTGAGAACGCTCTATAAACCTGTCTTTCCAGACTGCGATTTACAGCCCGCCATAATAAGATTAACAAACACAAAAGGGTGCTTAAAAATAAATAAATCTCTCCCTGCTTGGTTTTCTATTTAAGGTCAAGGACTGACTCTTTTCTACTTTAAATCGGAAAACATTACTTATCGGACATTCAAGTCGACTTCATCGACTGGTTTGAGTGTGAGCTGGACGTGGCCACTTGCTGGGCTCCCACTGGTTAAAGGAAGTGGTTACTCTTGAACAGACAGCCGATCCACCTCCTATCCACTGCTCCGACTCTCGTCACACCTTATGACTTCCCAATGTGCTCTCTGGTCCGAAGACATGCCATCATTGACAGCCCATAACAGCATAATTTGTTTACCGTCTGCTTTGCAAGCGTGTGAATGTGACCCAGACAGTTCTCTCACTGCTTAATTGTTGATGGGATAAATCTTTTTGAGCCCATCTTAATCTTTCTGCTTGTCTGCAGTGGCCAAAGTGATTTCATGATTTACCTTTTCTGCTTTCCCAAAGCCTAATGCTGAGGAAATTGGTTTTGGTTATGTTTTAAAAAAATATAATTTCATGAGTGTTGGGGTAACTGCAGTTCAATTAATATAAATTATATGGATAAAGTGATAAACTATTCCCAAGGCAGCACAGAAGTCCAAAGGTTTTCAGGTGGTCTTGACAATAAAAGTGAATATTTTGTTTTCCTGTAGCGTCACATACCCCTGGACATATCTCCGGCCACCATGTTGGGGGGTCGACACATTTTTTCGTTCCGATGCTTATCGAGCGATTAAATAGATAAATTTGATAGCCAATGTAAAAAAAAAAAAAAAAAAAAAAGTTATTTGTCAAGGAAGAGATGCAGATTGTGGCTTTCACAAATCAGCAGAGTTGATATCACCCCGGTCAGGTACCCACTCCATACATCTGCGATTGTTCTGAACACTTTATTGAAGGTAAGCTTCAACAATTAGCAACATTAGAAAACAGGTGCTACATACTGTACAGATCTCCATTTTCAATTTGATTTCAGCACTCACTGTATTTTAAATCTTTTACTTTATCTTATGTTGGATATATTGGTCGATTGTTGCAGTGGTATTCTGTCACACGTACATACTGTACACTGTGAGAAATGTAGGATTCTTTGGCTACCAGAACGGCAGCTGACTCCCACCATGATAACCGCTATCTAGCCTGGAGGCTAATGTTGGGTAAAGTCCATTTGATGGCGGTGAGTTTCAGACCTGGGCCTTCAGAGACCTAAGCCATCTCTTAACACCACCCCATTGCAAAAGAATGTACAAAAATTCTATATAACTATAAATGGCATTAAAGAAGAAACGGAGGCATTTCTCATCTCTGGGGATGAATACCATTATTACTACAGCAAGAAAAACTGTTACCTTGATCTTCCACTACATCACCTCCAAACAGCTCCAAACCTGTATGGAGGTTGTAGTGCATACACTACAATAATCGCAGCTCACAATCAATATGTATTCAATAACATGACAAAAACATTTTTTCAAACAAAATGAATCATAATCACCGGAGATGCTGATACAGATTCAGAGACCTCCTTCCTTTTCTCCTAGCTGACATGTTCAATGCTGCTTTGAAAGTGTGCAAAAATCCTTTTCTGGGTTGAAACAACCCAGACAGCAACTATGTTGGTTAACCTAGCCTCACAAAGTTGAGTTTTTCTTGAAATGTGCGCCTGGAAAATGAATTTTGAATCATGTCTGACATCATCCTCCCCAATAAATCCATCTCAGGTGCATATTCAGCTCAACTAGTCAAAGGTGTAAGCATACGATTTAGCTGAACCAATCAAAGGACGGAAAAATGCCTTCGGCGCTCAGCCTTCGCAAAGGTGAATCTAAAATCTGACTGGTTGGGGGAAAAAAAAAAAAAGAAAATTATTGTGTGTGTGTGTGTGTGTCGTTCATATTTTGATCTTAAACCCAAATGTCTTCAATATACAACAAAAACGAAGGAATTGACCTTGCCGTTTCAATTTGTTGGTTTAACAATGCCATAACATCATACAGTATTTAACTAGAAGGTCGCACAGTATACCACAGACCTCCATCAAGGCTGAACTATTAATTACAGTGAAAATTCAAAAAGCTTTATATTTGGGTTTATTTGTCCATTTCTTTGTTAGTTGGAAAACGACTTCCTGATTAACAGACAGGGGGGGCCCCTATAGGATTTTGGGTATTGAACAGTTCCAGTGGAATCATACTGTCTCCCAAAACAATGAAACAATGTACCCTTATCTAGATCATCACAAAAATGGATGAAATATAATGGGTTATTGAAATGTAATGTAAACTACAAAGTTTTGTGGGCATTTTGTTTTGTAATTTGTGTTCTATTGTTTTCCAAGTCATTTTGACGACTGCAAAAAAAGGTCATTATAAAAACAAAGCTCGTGGTGAAGTGGTGCACAGTGGCCATGTGTGCATACTGTATAAACGTAATTAAGAAATTGTTGCTAGCTATTGGATCTTGTATGTTAGGTACTGTAATGTCCTTGGGATAAGCCTTCCATTGAGTGTTTTCTTATGACAAAGCTGAGGCTTGTAATGTTTCTTGTTAGTTTAGTGTCAAAATCTTGTGGAGTGAGAAATAAAGCACATCATCGGGAAGAGGTTATGTGTAAAGTTTATTCATTACACCAGTCACAAGTTGCATGACCAGTTTTTTTTCTTGTTCAGCTGCATGGCCTTGCAGAATGGTGGATCTGTATGCCTTTTGTGCATGAACAGTTTAGCTGTGCAACGGGAGTTTGAAATACTCCCTCTGCTTATTTTAAAATGTTTTAATTATTCAGATGTTTATTGAAAATGCAGCTGGACACAAAAGGGTTTTAGAGGACAGACAGAGGGACAGCGTGGACAAGGGGGAAAGGGGTGTGAAACACAGCAGAACAATAGTCTAGATATTTGTGGACCAGCAACATTACAACAGTCAAATCTTGTTCTTATTTGTGGATGAGTGGGGGGTGGGTGGGGGGGGGGCAGTGAGGACATGCAACAACTAACCAAGAGAACAAGATGAGATAGGACAGAAAAGGGCACAGTAGGACAGGATGTGGGGAAATAAACTAGGCAGTGCTACTGATGAGTGGTGCGGTGGGATTATTATTATTTTTTGCATCTAAACACCTGTAAGAACCTGTGTGTTGATATGTTAGTATAACCTGTGCTGTTATTGGTGGTCCCAGCACAAGCAATTAAACACTATAGCGTGTCTATTGAACTTATTAGTGAATGAACACCCTATCACATGCATGTTAGTTAACTGGTGTACGGAGTTGCTGAGCCGGCACATTGAGGAAGAGTGGGCCCCCGGCCCCCTCCATCCATAAGGGGGGGGGGGGGCACGCCAGTGACCCCATCCAGCAGGGGACCCAATTTGGGGGACGCCACCCACGCCCCAGGACCCAGAGAAGTCCCTAGCACAACCGAAGCGACCCGACCAGTCCCAAAGGAAGGGGCACAAGAGCTGGACCACCACCCCTCACGCCCAATACCCCCCACCCTCCACCAAGTCGCCCCACTAGTGCCCCCCCCCCCCCCCCCCCCCCCCCGGAGAGCATGGGGGCCCCAGCCACTAACAGGATCCAATGCAGGAGCATTGGCAATAAAGAAAAGAGAATAGCTGTGAGTAAATACCTGGAGCCACTCGCTTTAAAAACCGAAGACCAAGTCCCAAACCTTGGTGTTCTGATAGATTCCGACCTGACTTTCAATAGTCACATCAAATCAATTACTAAAACTGCCTTCTACCGTCTGAAGAACATATCCAGAGTGAAGGCTTGCATGTGTCAAGCAGACCAGGGGCCTCATGTACAAAGACTTGCGTGGATTTCCTACTAAAACATGGCGTATGCTCAAATCCAGAAAACGTCGTACGCACAAAAATATTCAGATGTATGAAACTCTGCCTACTCACGAATCCAAGCACATTTCCTTCGTACATTCCAATCAACGTGGAAATGAGCGCACATGTTGGATTAGCTGACTCCTCCCTGTCCACGCCCACATTTGAATTTACACACTATATAGATAAACGTGATATGACACAATTGGGTGTGAGATTTGGCCAAGACTTGTGAGAGCCTTGACAATATTTTTATTCAATATTTTATAAGATTGTTTTTAGAGGTACATTTTCATATTTTTTTTTTGTATTTGTTTAAAGCACTTTCAGATGCACTTGTGCTCTACAAATAAAGTCGACGAGTAAAGATTTTACCGTTGACAATCATGAATGAAATGGTTCAACTCATAAGCAGTATTTTAATGTAACAGTAAAAAAAAAACAAAGGGTAAATAAGGGAATATTGTTTGATGAAATGAAAAACAGTCACATAAAAAAAATAATTCCTTAGCTTTACACCTGTGGTTGGCTTGCACACTGATGTGGGTGCAAAGTTGTATGCGCACCATTCAAAACCAGGGAAGCTGTCGAGGAACCCCTCGACTGTAATAATATGGCCCCTATGGGCTGTGAGCACTACATGTATTAATTTTTAGAGCAATCCGTTTCGAAGCTTAGGTGATGCAATGTTTCAGGCAATGCTTTATCAGCATTCCTTTTCTTTTTATGACTTTCTTTCAGAAAAAAAACAACTATTTTAATTACTACAAAGGTTTGAACCTTACCTGTCCAATACACTTTTATCACAAACCCCATTGAATAACATGCATAATTAAATGTTCTGTACCTCAAAACCACTCCAACTGTTGTGGATGAATCCAATTAAAGCAAAAACAAACAAATGAACACAACAAATTGCTGAACATTGTAATCCATTAGTAAATGTCACTGCATTACGCATTGTAAAATAAGAATCAGAATCATTATTTGCCAATTATGTCCAAAAAACACACAAGGAATTTGTCTCCGGTAATTGGAGCCGCTCTCGTACGACAACAGACAGTTTTGAGAAATAAAGACATTGAGGAAAACAGTCACTGAACAATAAAGGGTTGCTAGTTATTTGGTAATAACGGTACTTTTTTTTTGTGACAATTTTGCAAAAAGATGCAGGGTCCTCTAGCACTTAGAGCAGTTCGAATGACTAATATTACAATAGTCCGGTGCAATGACCATTGTGCAAAGGGCTAGCATTCAAACCCCCATTGAAAAGTAATATGTATCAGCAATAAATCATGCTTATCTGGCACAGTGTGAGTGGCACCAGCAAATGAAGTGTATGGAGGTGATGAGTGCTCACCACAGCTCTGCTCAAGAGGCCGGCAGCCACATATTTACGACAATCCCTGTACAAACAGGACAAGGCTGTTTCCCCAAACCTGCCACATTTTACTTTTATGGGATGTTGTGGAGAGCGGTGACAGCATCAGACTGCTGAAGCAGGCATTGCGAGATCCTTCTCCACCCCTCCTGTGTCTGGGCTCACAGCATCCTATTGGCGCAATTAATCAAATTTTGGAAGTTAACTGTTAACAGGAGACATCGCTGTGCTATAAATTGTATTGGAAATACATAATCTGTCAGCAACAAATACAACTACATGCTGTAGTTTGTTCATGTTGGAATAGTAATCACTGCTTGTGACTAGAGGTAGTGGCTCCCACGAGTGATGTGAGGGAGTCCAAAATAATGAAGAATCCATTCGGGATGCGCCATTCAGCAGGTTTCTTATTTCCACCAAAGCTATTTCCTGCATGCCATGCACTCCATCTACAACCTTGTGTATATCTTTCATAACTCATAAAGCTCAGTGCACTTTTGAAAGGATTGCACATTTCCATGGAGGTCGACACTGCCCGTGCTCCATATTTCATGGGATTGTTATGAGATGCCACCTCCGCTTCAAACATGAGGAGGACGAGAACTTGCTCATTACTACCCATTTCTTTAGCCTCTCCTCAGGACATTGACCGAGAGAAGGCGTATTTCCACCTAATTGCTGGTGATGTTGCTTCTGCTGCCATTTAGTATTTTAATATAGCCCTTCCCTCTAAAAGAGAGGGGTGCAGTGCAAAGTTGTACCTCACTACAGGGTCCAAATTACTCCTCAGAAGTAGGCACACACTCCTGTGCAGTGCCATGCCACTGTTAAGGCCAAACAATTTGTCCAACATGAATAGGTTCCCTGGAGACTGTCTTTAAGTGTTAAATGACCTGGATGAACCCAGTACTAGTCCACGGCTGGGAGATTTTTAAGGCTTGGATGGCTCACACTTACACCCTCCGCACAGCCATTTGAAGGCTCTTTATGCAAATTTGAGGTAATCCAATTTTTCTCACAGCTTCTCTCTCAGCCCCCTTGAGGGACTCCAGTGGTCACTCTCATCACTCCACAACAAGCCTACGCAGGCATGGCGTTAGTGTGGACTTGCCTGGTATGTCATATACTGTATGCTATTTATATCCAACGAATGAGGCATTTTCTTAGTAGTTAAAATTGGGTTAGGATGTTGATTGTAATTCTGCAAAACGTTTCTCAGCTTGAGCTTCAAGGGATAATAGGCTATCAAGTCCAAACGACACTGTGACAATGCATAATGCTACTGATGTGTGTGGTTGCATTTAGACACAAAATTAAGACCCCCCCCCCCCCCCAGGCTCGAAGAAAGCCACACATTTTTGCTCTACTCACAATATTGAAAGCTTTAAGGGTGACTATTTCCAATAGAATGTATCTTGTCCAGCAGGGGGCAACAATGAGCTACTGGTTCACACACTGGCTTCCTCCCTTTGCTTTTCCCCTTCCTTGTTTCATAATAGGTTTGTGGCATGCCCTCCAGACATCTGCTTGGTTGTAAAGGGAATGGATAAATAAAAACAAAGGCCTGTGAATGAAGCTCCAATCATTTATGTTCCATGCAAATACATCTTCGGTTTCAGTACTATAATCCTTATTGGTACATTTATTGTTTGTGTCAGCGTTTATGTTGAGGCTCATCCTACATTATATCTTTGCAAAAATAATGAAAATAAAAAGAGGTCATTCAAGGAAAGAAAAGTGAGGATGGAGTGAAGTTATAGGAAAGAAAAGAAAGCATGCGTGAAGCCACTGTACGATACAGACAACAGATTATTAATGAATGCTTCTTTAGGATGTGAAGTGAATTGATTCACCCTCGAAGCATGGCATACACGAAACACCCCTCCCCCCGTCTTGCAGACTCACCGTGGGGCATTGCTCGTGCTGGTGGTGGGAATTCACTGCCCTCTGTCATTTCACCTTAGTTTTAATCACTTCTAATTATATCCACTGCTGCACAATAAACATCCAGACATTGGCTCTTTTAATCAGGTTCGTTTCTCTGCTTTATGTTGTGTATTTTTATTTTGCTCTCCTCTGCGACCGCCTTAACTAAAGTAGTTGTGTAAGTGGGCTTTTTGGTTGTGTGTCTGTTTCGGTGTTCTCCCTGAGCCTGAAGACAGCGTGTGCTATGGTCAGGGGTGGCAGCTGCTTCTCTCTGCCCTGCGTTGTTCCAAAGAGGCTGGGACCGCTGGAGTGTGACCAGCTTCTAAGCCGCCTGCAGGCCTTACGACCCACCCCCGCTCTCCTTTACCCTCTCTGCAGCATGGTCTGCCCTGCTACTTTGCTTGTGGCCCTCTCTCTTTTTAGACTCATGAAAACCTGCTTAGCCCAATTAGAAGCAGCCGCCAGCTGGGCATCCCCCTCCGTTCTCCCATCCTCTTCCTCTGGCCCTCTTCCTCTCCAGTAGTGTCACGCTGGAGCGCACGACAATTGGAACCTTCTCATGTCTGTAATCATGCCAAGCTGATAGGCATACTTTTGGTAACAGTGGATGCTGTGACATGCTGAGACAGATGCTGCATTTTGTTGAAGTCTTGGACCAAGGAGGCCGGCGATATAAACAGTCCGTAATTGGGTTCATTCTCTGTGAATGGACTCTACTTTTTAAGTCTTACTCCGCAAATTGGTCCAGCTGCATGGACAGTGTGGTTGGAGGAATGTAGCATTACTTAAAATATATAATTTGAACATTTTGTTATCTCCCAATACAGCTGTACATTGTAAGTATGTTGTTAACACGCAGGACATGGTTTACATTATCTGTCATTTCTTCAGTGTTGTTCTGTTCCATTAAGAAAAACAATTTTTAATAATGTGAGGGGTGTTTTGTGAGGTACTGTATGTGCTGCTATTGAGCTGACTTCGCACGTGCCGAGGAGGAGGAAATGGAGGAAAAGAAAATCACCCAGGAAGACCGGTGCGTCTCGCTTCTGTGGCCGCCTTAGGGTGCACCATGGTTGGCCACAACTCCACCAATGGCCCGCTGAATTTTAATTGAGACAAAGTATGGGAAAATTGTCCTGGTGCGGCTGCATTGCCTCTCTGTGGCCTGTGAAAATGTGTGCATTGCTCGGAAGACACGGGTAGAGCATGGACTTTGACCAGGAGTCTAGGTTAAGGCAGGCACATATTCGATTGACAGCTGAAGGTGCTACAGGATGTGTTTTCAGTTCCATCAACAGACACGCCCACAGCATGTGAAAGCTGAGAGAATGTCTCAATTCTTCACCATTTTGAAGCCTTATTTCATCCACTTGGTGTTTTTTTTTTTTTTTTTTTTAATTCATTAAAATTTGAAATTTTAACAACAGTCTATTTGTGACTTGACAGGGGCTTTACAATGCAATACAAGGAGTGCTCCCTTCAAACTGGCATTTGGCATAAATTCAATTCCCGGCCCCGCCTGTGTGGAGTTTGCATGTTCTCCTCGTGCCTGCGTGGGTTTTCTCCGGGCACTCTGGTTTCCTCCCACATCCAAAAAACATGCATGGTAGGTTAATTGACAACTCTAAATTGCCCGTAGGTGTGACTGTGAGTGCGACTGGTTGTTTGTTTGTATGTGCCCTGCGATTGGCTGGCGACCAGTTCAGGGTGTACCCCGCCTCCTGCCCGATGACAGCTGGGATAGGCTCCAGCACGCCCGCGACCCTAGTGAGGAGAAACGGCTCAGAAAATGGATGGATGGATGAATGGATGGATGGTTGAACTCATAAAGGGATGAACAGCCACTGATGCCGGTTCCCCATTCAAATGAAGAAGCTGGATGTCATCTATTTGTCTGTCTGACTTTGGAAGCTTGAAGATCACTTTATTCCTCCTCTAGTGGATGTTCTCTGGCATGTTGAGCAAAAGCAAAGGCCATAATTGATTTCTCGCTGTTCTCTGGACTCCACCTATCTCTCGCAGGTGCTGGGTACGTGGCCCCTCAGTGAGACAGATGAATAAAAAAGACAGAGCATAAAGTTTATAGCCGAGAGGCGGTGGCGCTGGCAGACGGTCAAACTGATAAAGGTCTTGAACATGGTGGTTAGCTTTTGAATTGGCTTCTAAAAGGAATTGGACACAATACACACTGACCAGCCACACTGAAAGCCAATATTTCTGACTCCTCAGACAGGAGTTGGGGAGACGTGTGGAACATGAGAAATGCCGAAGTTCAATACTGACAGGCTAGAATGAAAGATCATGGAACAAAGATGCAAAAATAAATGATGAACTGAATACGTGATGATTAACATTAAATATGCCTGTTTTAGGCATTTGTTGAGTTGTTGGGAAACTATGGTATTTTGTGACAGGCAAGCGTAAAAAGTGGCATCAATTGAATCATCACTATCATCATCTTAGAATCCTGCTTGTCGCATGGGTCAGGCAACTTGACAACAACGCTAAATTAACCACATTTTATAATGTGCCTAAAGCTGATGTGCAAAAAGAAATGAATTAACACCAAGACGGCGATCTTGGCACCCGTGAAAGTTCAGTTTTCAGTAAGCATTAAAGTGTAAGCTATTCAGCTGAATGAGGATGACACACACGTCAATAGTAGAAAGCATTAGGACTTGACAATCAAGAAAGAAAGCTAACACGACCTTCACCCAACATCAGCCTTACGGTAATGACTATGTATGCCTATATTGGCATCTAGCCACACATCATCTTTGAATGATTGCTCCTTAAATGGCACATAAAAAAATTACATGCTGTGTTGAAGAGATTTTCCTGCTAACCTTGATGCTTGTGGTGTTATGGAAATCTCATACATTACCAGAACCAGTAGGAGCTGGCAGCAGAAAATAAGGACTCCTGGTGGGAAGGAGCAGGACACTCATGTGTCAATGAATAACACATATACTCAGATTTGGGGAGTAAAGGCCTCTTGATACTCCAGCGGTCGCGCGGCTGACAATTGCATCACGTGACCGACGAATTGCCCCGCGCGGCCCATCTGCGTAGCTTGACGCGCACACGACAAAAATTGTTGCTGCGCGTCCAACGCCGCGGAGATCATCTATGGTGATTGGTCCGTTTTAGTCACATGCTGTGATGACGTACTCGGCGTGTCCCTTGGTTCTACATACCATCTACGCCGCCACCTTCTTGATCGATTTTGCAGCATAATTAAACGTATCATCTGGTCATCTAGGTCCATTTGTTCTAGCAGACACTGTTCCACGGTCGCCATTGTTGTTGCTTTGTTCCTTGTTACGGAAAGTAAAGTAAAAACGGCTACCGGAAATGGCCAAAAAAATGCAGAGGAAACTCCACCCTGTGGCGTCCTAGCCAATACCAGTCGTAGCGAAACCCCCGACTTGGAGGAGAACTGCAGTACATTTTCAAAACTGTGCACGTGGGTTGCGCTCGAGTATAAAGGCCAACTACGCGATGGGACAGCCGCAGTGACGTCAGCGTGGTCGCCATCCGCGCAAGTATAAAGAAGCCTTAACTCGCTACATTTACTCCGTTACATTTACTCAAGTAACATTTTTGATAAACTGTACTTGTCAGAGTACTTTAAATGCACCATACTTTTTACTTTTACTTGAGTATTTATGTGAAGAGCGATCGATACTTTTACTCTGATTGACATGCTTTTCGCTGCTTTTATTTTCAGGTGTGTGTCGACTCCCATATGTTATTTTTTTTAATTTTATTTGATGTTCATGCTCTGATTAAAAAAAAAAATCAGAAGTTACTCAAGTAAAAGAGCAATAGTCGAAAATCCATTTACCTGATTGTGAATGCCCTCATTTACCATACAGCCTGTTGCTATGGCTACAATTCTCAGTCACACTTGGAGTACTGCAGATGCTTGGAGCTGTCAGTCAGTGATAACAGCCAAGAAGCTGAAACACAATCAAGCTCATCTGTTTTCTTGTGATGGGATCTCAGGTTTGTGGTGTAAAATAATCAATTTGATGTAAGGCATCCTGGCACGGTCAACAATCAAACTAAAAAGGCAACAAATTAGTCACACAGGAATCCGTGTTGAATTTCAGCAGACTTTTATACGAAGTTGGTGGTCTCTTTCCTGGTAATGTCGCTTCGTGGTGGCAGCCAAGAACTTGTGGTCGGCTTGATCACACATGCAGACAATTCCGCAAGGACTCATTTGAATACAATAGCTGCAAGACTTGTTTTGTTAATGATTTATATATATATATATTTTTTTTTGCATGAGCAAATTAAAATAAATCTTGCACATTTTATGAATCATGACAATATCCACATTCAAGAGTGAGTTTTCTACATGTTTAAGGATTTTATTAATATTATATATTGTGTTGAACATATCCACAATTATCTGTATATTTCAATATACTGCTCTAAGGTATCACGCTCAAGCTGGACCGATTTCAACCTTGAGACGAACTTGAGTTTCAGGACCCAGTACTCACAGGAGCAGTATGCTTCAAGCGGGGTACATGTATGCCTAGTCACTGATGGTGTAGTGGTACACTCGCCTGACTTTGGTGCGGGCAGCGTGGGTTCAGTTCCCACTCAGTGACGGTGTGAATGTGAGTGCGAATGGTTGTCCATGTCTATACGTGCCCTGCGACTGACTGGCGACCAGTTCAGGGTGTAGTCCGCCTTTCGTCCGAAGTCAGCTGGGATAGGCTCCAGCGCCCTGTGACCCTAACCAGGATAAGTGGTGTTGAAAATAGATGGATGGATGGACATGTATGCCTATAGATTTTTAACCAATTTTTGAAATGTGCGAGACCACTGTATGGTGGAGCCGAGATGACAAACACAACACATCACACACACAATGATATCTTCACCGATAATTGTAAATCTCCTCCTAAACTTGAGCCATATCGATCTGTTTCACCTCACAATCAGAGTCCGTGGACAGAAAAATAAGGATTTGTCGTTGTAAATATTGAACAGGTTTAACATTTACGATTGTTGACCCTGACCCTTTTACAAGCAGATTGGAGAGGAAAAATCATTCTGAACATAACCCACGCAACAGGACAATCAGTCAGGATAATTTTCTACAAACACCTTTTCACTGCAGCCACTTAATGGCAGAGCACTTCAGCACAGTCACTTACAGGGCAGAAACTAGCAGAGCAGTAGGGAAGTGGCAAAGGTCAGTTTGGAAACATGTTTCAGGTTTTCTAAAGCCAGTCTGAAAAAAAAAAAATCATGGTCATTGCACCGGACTATTGCAATATTAGTCATCCGGACTGCTCTAAGTGCTAGAAGACTCCGCATCTTTTTGCACAATTGTCACAAAAAAAATAAAATAATTTACCGGCATTACCAGATAACTAGCATATACAAACAGTAAAATGACCAGACAATGCTTCGAACACTCTAGTTTTGCCAGTGTTTAAAAGATACATCTATTAGCGTTTGGCCTCTCAGTGCGATGTTGTTGGCTAACAAATGCATCTTCACTGCAGTAAACACTAATGTGCTTCCAGAAATGATGTTGTTTTGTTCAAGCAATGTCCTCTGCATTGACTGAAGACTGAACGCGACGATACGCTTCAATTTACATTGACTCTGTGATGACAGGCAATGCTGTTTAACAATGGCACTGATAACAAAGTAGATGTCACTACTGAGATGTCACTGCTGAATCATTTTTCAGGATTCATGACTTTTTGCCTGTTTGAAACTACTTTTATGTACATTTATTTTGCTCTCACCGAAGGTGATGTTTGAAAGAACATTTGAAGATTTCAGCAGCTTTTCAACCGCAAAATAGGAACAGCTAAGGATAAGGTAATGGTAAGCTTACTGGATACTTAAATATGAAAAATGATATGAAAGTGATAGCAAATTTACAGATACTCAATAATGAATCTGTCGGTAAGTGCTATCTTACTGTATGTTGTTGGCATGACTTTCAACACCACGTCACAAATGCAGAGAGTGAGCCTGTTCTTCAAATTGTGATCCAATTAAAATGACAATGTGTGAGTACTTAAGGTGTAAAAATAGTTAGCATTGTTGTCAAACCTTGATAGTATAAAACTTCCCTAGCAGTGACTGTTTTTTTTTTTTTTTTTTTTTTTCTCAGACTGGCTTTAGAAAACCGGAACTTCATGAAACATGTTTCCAAACTGACCTTTGCCACTTCCCTACTGCTCTGCTAGTTTCTGTCCTGTAAGTGACTGTGCTGAAGTGTTCTGCCATTAAGTGGCTGCAGGAATCCAGGAAAAATGCTGATCTTCCCTCAGCATAACTTTTAAGTCACTACTGATTCTTTATCACAGTCCCGTGCTCATGTGCTTTAATCAATAAGGAAATAAAATAACTCCACTCCAAAAATGTGTTGCAGCCTGCAGTATGTTTGCAGCAGTGACTGATTGGCTGCAATGCAAATTAGATGAAAATTCCATTCAAATTTGTCTTGCTCTAACTATGAGCAATATTACCTGAAACTTTGGGGAAGAAGTGTAAAAACTGCAAAGGAATAAGAAATTGTAATGAAAAACGACTGACCTTGGTTACTTTCAGTACTACATTCAATAGTTCAGTATATATTAGGTATGTTTAAGAGTATAAAAGTGTTTAAATCAGGAATCAACATTTTTTGTTTAAAAAGAAAAATATTTTCAGCCAAGCCAATACAAGATGACAAAATGCTGAGTAAGTCTGTCAGCTCCTCTAACATCCTGCTGTATTCTTTGTTTATTTTTACTTTTGTAATATTTAATGAATGCCCAATTGCGTTCCCGCCCTGCCCCAGTTGGTGGCGCACCGGAAATGACGTAGAAGGAAATGACGGCACGGCAATGAGGCATTTTGCCGAGCAATGGGCAGAGTGTGGTTGTAAAACACTCACAAAAAATATTATTTTGCGTTTCTGTAGCATAAAAAATTAATACAATAATTACTGTGAAAACGAAACAATAATAAACATTTTTGACTTTCACACTTTTCAAGAAGCCGTTGGCTGCCAGCAGCGGTGTTGGGTGTTCATGTGTTCACAATCCAGCACTCCTCGTCCTTACTGATCTGTATATATTACTTTTGTTGATCTAATTTCTTAACGTGTGTGTGTAATTTAACTTGGCAGTGGCCCAGCGACGATGTTTGCGAGAACTTTTATCCACTTGATTATAACTTTGAGTTACATGGCGCCGTTTTCGCAATGCCCAAAAATCTGGAAAACTGAAATGGTGATAAACAGTTCAACATTCTACCTCCACAGTTGAGTACTAAATAGTACTGATGAAAAAGGTAATAATTAAAAAAAAGGTTCGGCAAACTGTGGTGAGGATGATTCTGCAAGTTACAGAAAGGTTGAGAATAGAAGGAAAATCCCTTGGAACCAAATATAAATCCTCATGGGGGGACCTTACAAATGTAATAATTGCTGCCCTTCATCATTTAATTCCTTTCAACCCATAAAACAGCTTCAGAATTTCCCCGATAAAAGGCTGCGCACACCTTAGCTTCATCCTCTGCTGAGTTTTCTTATTTTCCTTAAAGCACTCTGATCCGAGCTTTGTTTTGTTACTGGCAACATGAGGGAAGTGGATTCAGCTGTGCATGTCACTCTTGTGCATTGTCACTAAATGATTTTCTGTGAAAGCAGAAGGGAAATCATTGGACAAATCTCCAAACGATTCCCATGCCCTACATTGCTGATTGGTAATGAAAGTTATTATGATTTTTATAGACAAGAAAATAAAGCTATGTGATACTGAATGACTGGCCTTATCTTTGCTATGGCAACAATGGTAGTAAAACTTTGCTGTTCACCTGAGTCAGCACATTATTATCACGTTGATAATTAGAGCAACAAAAGGGAAAGGGACAAGGACAGAATTAGTTTATCTAATTCTTTTCTCTTGTGTTGTCACAAGGGGCCATCAGAACCAGACAAATGGCCCTTTTTTTTAGTCAGACAATAAATGTGATCCGCGTCCTGCGCTGCGGGACTTGAATCGACACATTCCCTCTCTCCCTTGTTCAAAGCAGCACTGGAGCTCCTTTCAACAGTTTTCAGAGCATCTCTACACCTTTGAAGGCAGGCATCCATAATGAGTGGCGTCAATTTTAAGCCCAATTAGAGTGTTTATTTCAGCTTAGTTCACTTATGGTGTTGCCTTTGCCTCTTGTGGGGTGCTGATGAATTTTCATGAAGGACAAACACTGTACTTCAGATAAAAAACGTTTATCTTGTGCTGGGATTTAAGGCTTTAGAGCTGGAATTATTTCTCCCCAATTTGTTTGCGCTGTGTTAACATCAAGCGTGGCGCAGACTCGCTATGGTGTGGCATTGGTGGGGGCTGGTAATGCATGTTTAGATGGGACCCTCAGAGCTTTCATGTGGAAAATGGAATAAATGGTGCACATCGCATATCAACGAATGGCACCTTGATGAGACCTGTCAGATAGAAAGTGACACAAACATGAAAGCTACATGTGTCAATCAATGCTCTTCAAAGCTTGTCACAAACATGAAATATGTGAACATGCAGATCTGTAGGATTTCTTGCTGCCAATGTTACTATGCACTGACGGATGAACAATTTCTTCCATGGTAATTCCAACATTGGAGCAAATCGAATGCAGGCCCGTGGGCTGTTTTTGTGCAAGAGGCACTTTGTTATTGTAGCACTGAAGTGGCTGTTATGCCAAAGAGCCCGTGCTCAGCAACAGGACGATGGAGCCGTTTCCCCTGACACTGATCTATGGCGTCGATTCAGGGAACCCTCGGCTTGGACATGCAACATTTAAATGAAGTCATTAACATTTAAACTCTCTTTCTTCCAGGGACAATCTGTCCTGACATCCGCTTGGCCTTTCTGCAAGTTGGTGGAACATAAATATGGAAGCTGCCAAAGGGGTGTGAAAACTTACCTGTCAGCTTTTCACCAGAAACCTTTTGGAGGCCCCTTTTGTGCTTTTATATGATCTTGTAACAACTCATCATATAAAAAATGACCCAAAATAAAAAAGAAATAAAAAGAAATCATTGCAGACTGAGCAATGACAATAAACATTGTAATCCCCCCATCCCCCCCAAAAATAACCCAACAACAACAACAAAAAACACAATAATTAATAAGTACTCCATGGATTCAGAGCTGCAGCAATATCTTGCCAATTTAGGTGCTAAACCAGCACTATTATGTTTCTTGTGTATGTAAAATTGGGACTAGTGGGTTAGTGGTGGGACTTGAATGTCTCATCTTCAGACAAAATTGCTAAAGACCGTTAATCAGGGGCTCCTCCACATCCACATGTAACTAAATGCATTTCCTCAAGTACTGTACTTCATTTTACGTTGCATTTTGCTGTTATTAATTTCTGTCTGCATGTGTTAATGTCAAACAAAATATCTTCAAAATATCAAGCTGAATTTGTAATCAGAGATGGAGTGCATGAGCGTGTGTGTGAGAGATGTCACTGAGTAAGGCAGACGAAACAGGAAAAAATGGCTAAATGCTATTTCATTCCAACTAAAGCGCTTATAAAGTGCAACAAACATTCTTAATGCTACATTTGTGAATGAACTTTAAAATTTGTTTGGCAAAAAAAAAAACTGAAAACCACAAGTAAGACATTTCCTGATGTAAAAGCAAAAAAAAAAAAAAAAAGTAATATGTAGGAATGTAGAGTGTTTAAGATATGGTTGAATATAGTATTTCATACATTTCTGAACCGGTAAGCCGGTTCAAATTTGGGCACAAAATGTTGCCAATTTCAGTTTGAAATTCCCCATTCCTGCTCAAAATTGTATCGTAGAGCTGATGGACATTCAAAGAGTCTCCATAAAAACCCTTCACATGTTGGATGTCTCTGGAAAAGACATACACTTTTACCTCTTTCTTGTTTTCTTGACATAAGCAAGTGATTTTGTCTTGATTCTATGACAGTGATTTTTCTTTTTTCTGTTTAATTAATTATTATTATTTTTTTTTTTACATTTTATAGGATGAATATCCTGTAAATAGAAAAAAAAACTAGTGATGACTATTTTGAGGGGTTTTTATTTGTCGTGCATGCTTTTCTCCTGCTTGGCTCGTGAGTCAATAATAAAAAATAAAATTAACAAAAACATTTGGCAGGCACATGAGCTATAGTAGTTATGGTTGCTCCAGCTCCAAATATTGGAGCTTACTTCGGTACTTCAATCCATCCATCCATTTTCTGAGCCGCTTCTCCTCACTAGGGTCGCGGGCGTGCTGGAGCCTATCCCAGCTGTCATCGGGCAGGAGGCGGGGTACACCCTGAACTGGTTGCCAGCCAATCGCAGGGCACATAGAAACAAACCAACAACCATTCGCACTCACAGTCGTGCCTACGGGCAATTTAGAGTCTCCAATTAATGCATGTTTTTGGGACGTGGGAGGAAACCGGAGTGCCCGGAGAAAACCCACGCAGGCACGGGGAGAACATGCAAACTCCACACAGGCGGGGCCGGGGATTGAACCCGGGTCCTCAGAACTGTGAGGCTGACGCTCTAACCAGTCGTCCACCGTGCCTCCACTTTGGTATTTGTGGTTTTTAATGTATCTTTAGTCCAAATGCGCCAACAACTGGACTAATACAACTGCAGATAAAAGTGGTGGCTGTCTCATCATGTGGCTTTTTTTTTTTTTTGTAAAGTGCCAGTGTTATTCAAGTTGCAATGCCAAATTTAAAGTGCCATCATTATAAATGACCTTCACGGTGAATCTGGTCATTGAACTAATACGTTTTCCAAGTCTATGAATCACTCACTTAAAAGTTGAGGCTTCACTCCCTTGACCTGCTAGCACTGCAGGTAGAAAAATCGCTGGTGAAGACAGCAAACACAAACTGATGCTTTTTTCCCCCCTTCATTGGATGATGCGACAATCTTGTTGATGTCCAACGCTACCACCAGAGGCACTCATATCAAGACTTGCTGGAGTTTCTCAGCGGGTTTCTGAGGTGAGAAGGTCTGTCAGACATTTCCTCTCATTTGATTCAGAGGGACGCCTGAGAGGTAGCATGCAGGAGATCACAGGACACATTAATTATTCGTGTCTACCCAGAGCTGCCCGACTGATTGCTCTGTTACAGCGGCTCGTGTATAATGTATGAGTTGATGTAATTTTAACTGTACCCAATGCAATCAGAATTAAATAAAACAAGAGATCCTGTCATCAGGCAACATTAGATGTGTGGCATTAAAAAAACGAGACACAGCTCCCATTTCAATCTTTATTAGTTCTTTCAGTTATATTTTAGCAAAGCAAACATCAAAGTATGAAGGCATCTTTTATACAACTCTAACTTATTTGATCATCAGTGTGGCACCACTGAAAGTGAGCCATAAGGAACATTAAACTAAAAATCATTTCAAAGAACTCAAGAACAATCAACAGGTACAAGCCATTTGATGACTTATAAATGACAAAAATAAAATCTGAAAAGAAAACCTAGAATGAATACTTGGACCATCTCCTTAACTCTGTGATAGCGATTGCATGTTTGATGTGAAATAAGGCAGATTTTTCCACAATATTTGACAATCTGAAAAGGAGACAAGCAGAAACGACTATTTTTGTAAAACTAATTTGCTGGCATGCACAGGAAACGGTGAAGAAAAGGCAAAGGGGGAGAGGGTGTCGAAGGTAGGAGAGGGAGATGTCGAGTTCATCTGTTAGAAGACAATCATAATTTTTAGACTGGGAGGGTGTTGAGAAGTTAAAAAAAAAAAAAAAAAAAAGGTTGATGAGAAACCTTGGTCTAGATCAAGGTAGCTTGAACTGAAGAATTGTTTATGGGCTATCTAAGGGAAATATGTGACTCTCTGAACCTGAATCGGACAGCCAGCAAGTTGGTACCATGTTCTCTCAGTGGGCGTGGCTCTAACAATGAGACTCGTTTCATTTCCTCACATTCAACTGGCACAAAGGCATTGCGATGACACATTGAGGCAAGGCTCGTCTTTTCTGGTTGATATGTTCAAGTCCCCACGGAAGGTTGCGTACACACATAACTTTAGGGCTAGGGGTTGCATTAACAAATAAGGGAAGGGCAAGACAAAGCTGAAAATGCGAACGAATGGATCTCTTGAACCCGTGACAGCACCCAAACCGCAATTGGGCTTGTCTGATTCTATTGTGAATGGCCTCCGCTCAGTTTGCTGGCTGTCATATGAGGTTGATTGTCCTTCCCTCAGGCGGTCATTCTTTCTTCTCAGCAGCATCTACACAGACAAAATGTTTTTTTTCACAATTAGGATTGTCGCAGAGTTTCATTTCTGTTTCCCAAATACATTTACTATATATGTACAATAGTACCTCCTTTATGTTTTTCAAACTTGCAGACATAAGGTCTGACTATCCATCCATCCATTTCCTGTACCGCTTTATCCTCACTAGGGTCGTGGGCGTGCTGGAGCCTATCCCAGCTATCTTTGGGCAAGAGGCGGGGTACACCCTGAACTGGTTGCCAGCCAATCACAGGGCATATATAAACAAACAGCCATTCGCACTCACATTTACACCTATGGGCAATTTCGAGTCTTCAATTAACCTACCACGCATGTTTTTGGGATGTGGGAGGAAACCGGAGTGCCTGGAGAAAACCCACGCAGGCACGTCGAGAACATGCAAACTCCACACAGGCATTGAACAAGCATTTTCTTGTTTAGAAATTGCCTCTGAAAACACGTACAGTATTTTATATTTTTTAAAATAATATATCTAATGAGATTGCTTACCGCCAAGAGCATATTGCTCGTCATGATGCCCGCTGGCCAGAGGCAGAGGTGTAATGTATTTGTTTATGGAGTAAATAGTGACTAGAATACAAATGAGTAACATTTCCAGTCGCTTATCTAATATGTTCCATGTAGGAACTTGGTGCGTCTCTCTACTGTAACGAAAAATCTGAATACAAATATGACCAATGTAATTTTTTACTAGCTATCCGCGACACACTTTTGGGTCCCAACCCGCCAGTTGAGAATCACTACTCTTGACCAGTCTCAAACTTCTTACACCAAGTACCACCTAAAAAAAATACTTAGCCTCCCAAGTACCGCCATCATGACCAACATAATAATACATGGTAGTATCTTAGCACTTTTGAGAATCACTGCTCTTTACCACTTGTCCTCATTAATAATAATGCATACCACATATATAGTGCTTTTCAAGACACTCAAAGACGCTTTACGGTAACGGGTGAGCTGGAAGCAATCTTTAGTTTTAAATCCCACCTACTGACACCAAACAATTTGCCTGTGCTCTTTTATTATTATTATTTTTTTAATATTATACAGTAGACTGCCACACAAACTGCTCACAGTTGCTACCTATTATTCACCCCCCCTCCCCCTGGAAAGCCCTCACGATTAAATCAGATTCCCATTATTTGACTTAATATATAACCCCAATTCCAATGAAGTTGGGAAGTTGTGTTAAGCATAAATAAAAACACAATACAATGATTTGTAAATCATGTTCAACCTAATTTACTGTTCAAACTGATCAACTCTATTGCTTCTAGCAAATAATCATTAACTTAGAATTTTATGGTTGCAACACGTTCCAAAAAAGCTAGGACAGGTGGCGAAAAAGATTGAAAAAGTTGAGGAATGCTGATCAAACACCAGTTTGGAACATCCCACAAGTGAAAAGGCTAATTGGGAACAGGTGGGTGCCATGATTGGGTATAAAAGGAGCTTCCCTGAATTGCTCAGTCATTCAAAAGGAAAGATGTGGCTTTGTGAACAAGTGCGTGAGAAAATGGTCGAACAGTTTAAGGACAATGTTCCTCAGCGTACAATTGCAACGAATTTAGGGATTTCATCATCTACGGTCCATAATATCATCAAAAGGTTCAGAGAATCTGGAGAAATCACTGCATGTAAGCGGCAAGGCTGAAAACCAACATTGAATGCCCGTGACCTTCGATCCCTCAGGCGGCACTGCATCAAAAACCGACATCAATGTGTAAAGGAATTCACCACATGGGATCAGGAACACTTCAGAAAACCAATGTCAGTAAATACAGTTCAGCGCTACATCCGTAAGTGCAACTTGAAACTCTACTCTGCAAAGCAAAAGCCATTTATCAACAACACCCAGAAACACAGCCGGCTTCTCTGGGCCCGAGCTCATCTAAGATGGACTGATGCGAAGTGGAAAAGTGTTCTGTGGTCCGACGAGTCCACATTTCAAATTGTTTTTGGAAATTGTGGACGTCGTGGAAAAGAACCACCTGGACTGTTATGGACGCAAAGTTCAAAAGCCAGGATCTGTGATGGTATGGGGCTGTGTTAGTGCCAATGGCATGGGTAACTTACACATCTGTGAAGGCACCATTAATGCTGAAAGGTACATACAGGTTTTGGAGAAACATATGCTGCCATCCAAGCAACATCTTTTTCATGGACGTCCCTGCTTATTTCAGCAAGACAATGCCAAACCACATTCTGCACGTGTTACAACAGCGTGGCTTCGTAGTAAAAGAGTGCAGGTACTAGACTGGCCTGCCTGCAGTCCAGACCTGTCTCCCATTGAAAATGTGTGGCGCATTATGAAGCGTAAAATACGACAACGGAGACCCCAGACTGTTGAACAGCTGAAGCTGTACATCAAGCAAGAATGGGAAAGAATTCCACCTTCCAGCTTCAACAATTAGTCTCCTCAGTTCCCGAATGTTTATTGAATGTTGTTAAAAGAAAAGGTGATGTAACACAGTGGTAAAGATGACCCTGTACCAGCTTTTTTGTTGCAGCCATACAATTCTAAGTTAATTATTATTTGCTAAAAACAATAAAGTTTATCAGTTTGAACATTAAATATCTTGTCTTTATAGTGTATTCAATTAAATATAGGTTGAACATGATATGCAAATCATTGTATTCTGTTTTTATTTATGTTTAACACAACGTCCCAACTTCATTGGAATTGGGGTTGTAAAAAAGCCAAATGCGGAACACATGCAGACATCCGAATTCTAGTACCCTGTAGAACTACTTTATTCAAATTACATGCCCTGTTATTATGCCCAAATCTCAGTGGGGACCTGAGAATAACAGCGTGGTATTTTTATCAAATATGATTTATTGGGATAATTATTGCCCCTACAGTCTGTCTTGTCCGCACCTTGGAATATTATGTATTGCACACTTGATTTATTGAACGCTTGATCGTAGAGTTTGCAGGCAATTTATCACACTCAATCTCCACAGACATGCTGACACATTTATACCGAAATGCCAGGGTCATAGCTGTGGACCTGAAATGGGGTTGGGAGGTGCATTTACAAATGCATTTGGCCCTGAAGACTGCCTGCCTGATGTCTTTGCCTGCTAAAACTAAGAGATGGAGACAGATGAGGAGGAGAAGATGAGCTCTGCGGGAGGACACGAGGAGGGTGAAGCTGTGTCGCGCTCGGCTGGCTGCGCAGCGTGGATCGGCAGATTTGGCTAAATAATTCCAAGGAAGCCACAGGATGGAGTGAATTTTAAGTCAGCAGCTGTGGCTCCTTTTGGAGTGTTCTGAATAAATGTGAATACATCCTCCATGTTTTTCTTACCTTTGGACTTAATGCTGTCAGTCAGATTGGATTCAGGTTCCTCTGAAGTCTCAACATGATTATGTATCCCCTCTAAAGTGAACAGAGAAGTGGGAGTGAAAAGGGAAAACGACAACATAGGTCAGGGTTATCAAACTTACGGCCCGCGGGCCAGAACCGGCCCATCAGGGGGTCCAGTCTGGCCCTTGGGGATGGAGAACACATTCACTGCTATTTTTCAATAAAAGTAACTTTTGTTGCTATTTTTTCCCACTGGAGGGTGCACTGACAACAATTAAATGACTGATGCACTTGTGAAGGCCAAACGATGCCAGGTTTCAGGAGCACACTAATATAAAATGGTGTGCCATCTTCACAAGACATCCATCCATCCATTTTCCGAGCCGGTTCTCCTCACTAGGATCGCGGGCATGCTGGAGCCTATCCCAGCTGTCATCGGGCAGGAGGCGGGGTACACCCTGAACTGGTTGCCAGCCAATGGCAGGGCACATACAAACAAACAACCATTCGCACTCACATTCACACCTACGGGCAATTTAGAGTCTCCAATTCATGCATGTTTTTGGGATGTGGGAGGAAACCGGAGTGCCCGGAGAAAACCCACGCAGGCACAGGGAGAACATGCAAACTCCACACAGGCGGGACTGTGAGGCTGACGCTCTAACCAGTCGGCCACCGTGCCGCCCTTCACAAGACAATTCTGTGAAAATAAATACCTCCCGTAGAAATGTTTTAAGACATTGAATATTACAAAATTTCACTCAAAACCTGGTTTGTTGGAAACCTTTCTTTTTTTTTTTTTCCCCTCCCCCATGCACTGCCACAACTTAAAATTGGATGTATGCATTTACAAAGGATGCATAACACAATGGTGCATGCTCACTGATTCATAATACTGCTGAAAAAAAATTTGTGTTAAAAATTTTAGACTGCTCATACGATTTGCAACTAAATTTGCAACAAGATCATAATGAATAAATGTGAATATTTTCCGAAAGTACTTGCTGGTAAAAGTGTGTTCCTTCTTGTAGCCTTGATGCAAATATAAACTGTGATTCTTTATGTAGCACAGAAGCAAGAAAAGTGTAATAGAGCAGTGATTCCCAACCAGGGGTACACGAGCTCATTGCAGGGCTACTTGGAACCAGGCTTGGACAGGTGTCACGGAATACATGTACCAGTGTTACATAATCAGGATTAAAAAAAATAAAAAATGTAACTGCTGTCCGGTGCAGTTACTGAAAAAGACATGTAATCAGCTTACAGGTAGATTTATTAAAAACTATTATTATTATTTCACAGGATTACATTTTTAATGTTGGGAGAGAAGAGGCTTGCTGTTGATTAGAGCACTCGCCCGCTTTCACACTGGCAGGCCGAGCAACCTTGTCAGGAGTTTAGCAGAGCAAAAAGTGGGCATAACATACAGTACCTGTGCAGTAGTTACATGGACTGCAGCCACCACGGTCACTAGCTGAATGGCTGTTATCGTCCCAAAAGCTGCTCGTTTAAAAGAGAAGGAATGGACCGTGACTCTGGACCGTATTCACTGGAGGACTTAATCATTTTGATAATATTAACAAAGGCTTTCACTATGATCATCCAGTCACAAATCACTCACTGCTTTGCTATTTAAACACCGTATTATCACTGCTAAACCTGTCAACGGGAAGTTTATCTGCAGTGACATCACATATCGCCGTCATGCATCATAATTAAATGTGTATGCGTGTGCGTGACCACTTTTTTCCATTTCACTCGTAATAAACATTAAGTGTATCTATGTAAGTAAGGTGTTTTGTTCTGGGACATTTCGAAAACAGCTCTCCTCAGGCAACGAAGCAATGGTTTAAAATATCCTGAAATTCATCCATCCATCAATATCTGCAGCACGGTGACCCAGTGGTTGGCACGTCTGCCGTATAGATCTGAGGTTTTGTATTTGTATTTGGGGTGCTCTGGCTTCCCCCCACATTCCAAAATCATGCATATCAAGCATTCATAAGACCGAAAAGACCAGATAAATATATATTGTAATATTTCATTTATTTTGTAATTTTTTTGTTTTCATATTTGGTGTTGGAGTAATAAAAAGCAATCAAGTTACATCAATATTATGGTACTTGGATCACATTACTAACTATATTTTTCAACAGGTAATAACTAACAGAATACATTTTTAATTTAACCCTCCCAACCCTGCGTGGAAAACATTTAATAATGTATTTCCAAGATGATAAGTAAATATTCCTAGTCATTTCATAAGCCCGTCAATAAAATGTTATGTATGCACTACAACTCGTTTACCTGTGAAGACAATAGCCTGTGGCACAGCCTTGCCAAAATCAAAACAGCCGCATACAGGCAAATATGGATAAATGGCTGAAACGTCCAGTTCCTCTGGATTCAGGAGAGGCTTCATATAACACTCGGTAAATGTAAAAATAATTTTAAATAGCAAAGGAAGGTTTATTATTTATTTTGTTAGTTTTATTTGTTATTTATTTTCAAGGCAACACATTTATTTTTGTATAATTTGCATTAAAAAGAAGACAATGCCTAAGAATTAAATGTTCAAATTAAGGAGGTGCAATAAAATGATTTTCATTCGATATGCAGTTGCGTTAAGTGCTACCAGTACTTTTCGGAGAATCATCATGTATGAGTGAGGAGGTACTCATGGTATGACAAAAATGTTAAGGGGGTACACAAGACAAAAAAGGTTGGGCAAAACTTGAATATAGGAAAGAACGTAGGCAGTGAATGGAGGTGTTGTTTTTTTTGCAATACATCACTTCAACAAAAGGGGGCAGGGTTGAGAACGTGAAAGAGAAAGTGATTTACTCACCTCCAGTGCTGGTGCCAGGTGCAGTTTCGGAGGCATCTGCAATGTGAAGCACATTTCACTCTTTGATGTAAATTAATTCAAATCATAAACGTATAAGTATTGCATAAGGCTATGACATTACATGTTTCACATCGCCACTTAATGGCCTCTCATGCCTGAAAATTCAGTGCTTTCCTTGAGAGGAAAGCAGAGAAAAGAGAGAAAAACCTAAGCGAGTAGGGAGAGAGATGCGTGCAAAATTAATTACAAACTGCCATCGCTGTAAGGGAGCCTGAGAACGCCGCCCCCCCCCGACCCCACCAAACCTCCCTCCACATCCTCAATACGACCCTTTTATCTTTGTTGTCACACAACTCTTTCCTTCTTCCTCACTCCCCGAGCAAACCGCAGTGCTTCCCCCTTTTGCAACAACAATCAGGCAAACAAAGCACGCCATAAAAATACCCGCTCTCCCCCCGCGGCCCGGCGGCCCAGCGGCCCAGCAGCAGCGTGAAATACAACCGCTTGGCTATGAAAGAATAGCGAGAATTGAAAACATTCTGCAGCCTGCAGTGAAGGTCAAATCATCACCAAAATAAAAACGAGGAGTGATGCTGGTAATTAGGCTGCAACCTGTGTAAATGACCTAGGATGACAGTGCCAAAGGATGCATGGAGCTTAATGTAAATAATGATATACAGTAATGCAATGGGCTTTTTCTATCACAACTTCCTTCTTTGCTTTCAGTCACATGCTGTGTTGTCTGCTTGTGCCAGGTTACATCACTGTTTGACATGTAGCCTTCTCTTCTCTGGAAATCACCTTTCTGATTCCAGCTATCGTATCCTTACTCAAAAATAGTTTTCCCCCCAAACAGAATGGATTTTTATTTTTTATCTGATGCAACTATCTGAAGTGAAGTTTCTAATCTTTGTTCATCTAACGGCAGGAAGGATGAAGCAACAACAGTCTCAGACTTTTTGTGTGTGATTCCTCTCTAAGACACAGAATTGCCCTGAGGAGATATAAGCCTCGACAAACCAAGTTGCTGAGGTTTTAGAAATTAAGCGTCAATGCTTAAAAGAGGTTCGATAAGGTTTAAAAAAAAAATATAATCAGTGTCAAAGCATCAATTACAGTTAGAGCCCTACTTATAACACATCCACTGGTATGCACATTTAAACCCAAAACGACAAAACGGACCACATGTGGAGATGAAGTAATTTTGTATTTGTTTAATAGTTATATTAAGGATATAAGACAAGAAAGTGGCAAAAAATTAAGTGTTTTTATAAATTGATCGATCCATCCACACATTTTCTATACCCAAGTGTCCTCATTAGGGTCACGGTTGAGCAGGATGGGTTAAATGCAGAGAAAACATTTCGTGTGCATGCATGCATGTTCATGACAATAAAAGATTCTTCTTCTTCTAACTAGTTTAACAGTTTTTTGTAAAAAAAAAATTTTTTTTTCAAAAATAGAGCTGGTGTCTACCTCACATTTCTGAGGACCGGGGTTCAAACCCACCTGTGTGGAGTTTGCACGTTCTCCCCGTGCCTGCGTGGGTTTTCTCCAGGCACGCCGGTTTCCTCCCACACCCCAAAAACATGCAGAGTAGGTTGATTGAAGACTCTAAATTGCCCTTAGGTGTGAATGTGTGCGCGAATGGTTTTGTTTATATGTGCCCTGTGATTGGCTGGCGACCAGTTCAGGGTGTACCCCGCCTCTCGCCCGAAGATAGCTGGGATAGGCTCCAGCACGCCCGCGACCCTTGTGAGGATAAAGCGGTACAGAAAATGGATGGATGGAAAAATAGAGCTTTTTAGCAATGGACACAAACTGTATGTTTATAGACAGCGCAATGAAACCTTTAAGGAAAAGAACACCCTGCCAACAGTCAAGCATGGTGGAGGATCGATAATGCTGTGGGGCTGCTTTTCTATATCTGGTACTGGAGGCCTTGACTGTATCACAGGAATCATGAAATAGGAAAATTATCAAGAGATTTTAGAGTGAAATGTCTTACCCAGTGTAAGAAAACTTGGTTAAATTGTTTTTTTTACTCTGTGATGTGGATCCCCCTGGGTCTGAAATAAAGAATAGAGCTCCAAGACTACCCTGGCTAAAATCGGTTTAGAAGCCCAAACCAAATGAAAATGCTCCATATAAAACCCTCAATCGGAATAAACAGGCCTAATCCGAATGGAATTTTATTCGGTTTGACAGAGATGGAATATTCCTTTTGCCAAACCGATCAGAAGTAAAATTTCACCATGTACAGTATCCTATCACTTGGAATAGAGCCAGGAGGCGTCTGCGCATGCTTCGTCTCGACGTAAATGCGCAGTGACGAGCGTAAATGATGACGGCTACCGGCGGAGTTTGTATGTGACAGAGATCTTGTTTTTAACGACTTATAAGTTGTTTTTCCATGAAGCGTTTTTTTTTTAAGAAACCCATCCCCAACTACTGTGCTGAATAGACGGCGGGCCTCCATCCTGATAAATGACGTGACTTTCGCGACGACGTGCGCATGTCACACGGCACATAATGTATACACCCGATCAGAATAGATCACGTCAAATGTAAACAGATGACCAGAGATCTTCAATCGGAATGACAAAAAAAGTCTACATGTAAAGCTGGCTACTGTGTAGTTGGGCCGCTGAAGACGAGCCCGTCACCTGTGAATCAAATATACGTTAACGTTTGCGAGAGTCATCGACTGGCTGAATAACATGTGCCACTGAGGTTATCCTTAATAAACAGTTAACACACACAGTTAACACACACAGTTAACACACACAGTTAACACACACAGTTCCCTGTGTGTGTTAATTGGGGACTAACACATACAGCAACTCGGAGCGAAGCTCTGATGTTTTAAACGACATCGCCGCGGTGGAGCTAGCTGTTTAGGGCTAGTTGTTAGCTCGCGAGAGCTAGCTCGCAAACACAATAAACAGTTAACTTTCCCCGAAGTGTCTGTGTTGTGTGAATCTACGCGCTGCACATGGAGCTAAGCTGTGCAGTATTGGACGGAGCCAACACCAGAACCAACACCAGCAAGAGTGTACCGGTCTGTCGGTGTTCCATCAGCCCACTAGCGGCTAACGACACAGGCGTCCAACTCACTCACTGTGTGATACGGGCACCGGCTCACCACAACAATGACAATTTATCGAGTCCGGAAAAACTATCGATATAGTAATTATCGTGCCAGGCCTACAGAGCATTGGTATCTTTGTAAAGTCAACAGTTTTGCATACAGCCCTTGTAGAGGATCTTTTGAATAAGTCTACCGAATGTTTTGACTGGTTGGTGTATGCAGTATTAATATACATCACAGGAGAAGACTTACTGATAATATACCTCAAAGCTTGTTGTAAAAAAAAAAAAACACAAATAAAATGACAGAATGGCTGTATATGCACCGAACTGTGTCAATAGTCATAAATTATTCATGGGATAAATGTTTTCTATTATTGTGCACATTGACAATTCACTTAACTATTCAGATGCTTGTGTTCAAGCTGATAGTGAAATGTGGATATTGTGACAGCTTCTGTCAAGTCTGCCTTATTAGCCAGGCTAGCATAGCATCATAGCAGCAGTGTAGTGTGCAGCAGCAGGAGCTCACTGAAGCACTGGCCTCATTCCAAATGCTACTTTGTTTCAGTGGACACAATACTGCTGTTATAGAATTCCTTGTATACTACCAATTAGTAATCGAAGCAAAGCAAATATTTCAGTTTCATTCCGGTCCTGCGCATGTGGTCTTCCTGAGGCCACATTCGTCTGATTTATACTATAATTTCACTCCCACGTGTGCTGACAGTAGCGAGGCCATCATTTAGGGATGTGTGTGCATTTTTGGTAAACACATAAACAAGGGGGGGTTGGAGAAAAACAGTCCTCTGTCAAGGTTCTAGTGAAGGAGAGGCCCACTCCACTGAGGGCTTATCATGAAAAGAGTCGAAAAACAGTAGAATTGACTCCCTCAGCAGGAAACGAGCCCACTTACACTAGCGGTTCCAAACACTACGACCACGGACCCTGAGGAGTTCTTTAAAGTGTCTAGCTTTTTCCGTTTTTGGTATGTAAATTACCAGTATGCATAGTAGAAGAATTTGAGTTAATCCGTGGCTCTGCTGACAGACATCATGAACACAAACAAACTCCACCAAGATGAGTGACTTGAGCAGGAACAATTAGATGCTCATTGAAAACAACCACAACCTCAACCTGTAGCTCAAGTGCGTGCTATTTGCATATATAAGACGAAGGCAATAAAGGAAGAGAGTTGGCTCATATGCAGACAAGCATAAAATTACACCCAACCCACCTTCCATTTATTTATTGGACAAGAGGTGGTGACAAGAGGTGCCGACATGATTGGACTGCACCACAGTATTCAGGCATCACTGTGTGTTTAAAAAGGAAACTGTAAACATGTTTACAGTATAATGTAAATATTTCTCATCAAAAACCTGATATATATAATATTACTAAGATAATTTCCTAGAAAAATGTTTGTTTATGATCAGCAGTATTGCAGGACTCACCCAATGGGTTACCCACCGCTTGGTAATGTTGCCCCTTTTCCACTACAGAGTACCTACTTGGCTCAATATGGCTCAACTCACTATCACCGCTTTTCCATTGGCAAAAGAAGGCACAACAAAATACTATCATTAGCACCTGATCAGTTGAGGTTCCCAATGCGTGGCAATACCATATAGGTATCACTGGTCAAGCAAGTTTTTCATCAACACATCATTGTAACATTTGAAGATACGTAGCCAGAATTGATTTTAGAAACACAGAATTCACGTACCGTGCATGATTGCGGTAAATTATGGAGGCATAAAGTTTGAATATGCACATACTCAGGCTAGCAGAGGTGAGATGGATGTCATCCTGACAGAGGAACACAAATGGATGGATGTCCTCTTATACAGGGGATGAGAAGTTTCGTCAAAGAGGTTTAGGTAGCACCAAAGATTACCAAAGCTATGCTGAATCATATCGATATCTTTGAGAATAAATACTCTTTGTTTTAAGGCAAAGCCACAACCAATGAGATAGTCCAGGATTAAACATCAACAGAAGAAGCAGTGGAAGTTGATGTACTTGCAGTATATGCAACGCTACAAAAGGGGAGTAGCTAAACACTAAAAAAATGACTGACTTGTGGTGACGTAAATGCCCAGATTGTTGTAAACAACCAGCACATTTCTCGTGGAATGTATGGTCATGAAGAAGGTCGTGACCAGGGCCAACTGCTTCTTGATTGGCTCAGCGATAAGTTAGTTGCTGTGAACACCTGCTTTAAACATACAAACCCCAAATCCAATGGAGTTGGAACGTTGTGTAAAGCATAAATGGTGTAACATTTTTAAACACTGAATACATTACAAAGACAATGTTCAAATTGATAAACCTTTGTTGTTGTTGTTGCAAATATTCAGTCATTTTTAATTTGATGTGTGCAAACGTTCCCAAAAAGCTCAGACGGGCATATTTACCACTGTGTATCACCTTTCCTTTTAAAAACATTCAATCAGCGTTTGTGAACCGAGGACAATAACTGTTAAAACTTTGTAGGTAGAATTTCTTTCCCCCATTCTTGCTTGATGTACAACTTCAGTTGCGCAACAGTCCAGGGTCTCCTTTATCGCATTTTGCCCTTCGTAATGTGCCACACATTTTCAGTGGGAGACAGGTCTGGACTGCTAGGCTAGTCTCGTACTCGCACCCTTTTACTACGAAGCCACGCTGTTGCAACATGTACAGAATGTGGCTTAGCATTGTCTTGCTGAAATAAAGCAGGGACGTCCCGAAAAAAGAGGTTGCTTGGATGGCATGTACTGTATGCCCATGCCATGGGCACTAACATACCGCAATACCATCACAGGCTTTTGAACTTTGCACTGATAACAATCCAGATGGTCCTTTTTCCTCATTGGCCTGGAAGATATATATATATATATATATATATATATATATATATGCAAAAAAATCCCCTCATTAAACTTTGCATGGATGAATAGCCAAGGGCCAACCATCCATCCATTTTCTGTACCGCTTTTCCTCACTAGGGTCACGGGCGTGCTGGAGCCTATCCCAGCTATCTTCGGGTGAGAGGTGGGGTACACCAAGAACTGGTCGCCAGCCAATCGCACACTGACCCACCTGACTTTTCACTCTCAAGGATTCAACCACTTCTTTTTTTTAAAGGGGTAATTGTAAAAAAGTTGGGGTATATCTTTTCATTTGATGTTAGATCAGAGAATGAGGTTTGGTCTCTGCTACCACAAATGTGTAACCAGCTGCTGACAGTCGAAGGGGCATAACCCGTCACGATGTCAATGAAGGACTGTAAGGAATGTAAGCAGAATCCTTTGAGCAGCTATTTTATTTCAACTTCAAGTACAAGAAGCCCAAATGGACCAGATCACACATGAAAATCAATTATGGACTGAATCACTTTCATTACTGCAGTTTCTTAAGCTGATTATCTGGTGAAGAGCTTAAAGTTTTCCAGCTTTTATGAAGCAGACGGGAGGCCATTGCTTGCCCAACAGCACTTAATTTTGAGAGAATAAGTGAAGAAAATGTCGAGGTCAGCATCAGTGTATTTTTCATTGCGCTCAATGGCTGAAAAAGGAATTAAATTCCAAATACAAAGTGGGTGGCCTATGAGTAACTTGGTCCTGGTCTGTCCAAGGCCATGTATATTAAACAAGCAAAAAAAGCCCCTCATTAAACTTTGCATGGATGAATAGCTAAGGGCCTGATATGCCCAAATACAAAGATAATTAAATACAAGTTCCAGCTTAAGCTAAACAAGAACTGGTGGGTCTCAACATGTTCTCAACCAAAAGAACTAATGAGCTGGTAAATGTGGAAAGAAGCCAATTTGCATATGTTAATGTTACATTTGTTGCGGAGGCTCGTGCAAATAGCTTAGCTGTATGTGCCACCGCTCTCAAAACAAGAGGGTGGAAAATAGCTTGTATCTAAGGGGGGTAAACGTTTCATCTATGGAGTTTTCTTTGCTTTAAGATGGAACACTGTCTGACAATCTAAGCCAATTAAGGAGCAGTGAGCTGTGACCTGCAGACTCAGGAGATGAAAACAAGGCTGCTTTGTAAACTCTGTGACTGCCCCCCTCTTGGCTATACTCCTTAGAAGACAAGTTGCTGCATTGATATTCAGCCTTTCTTCTCCCTAAGAAAGGCCGAGGCGTTGTGGACACTAAGTTACATTGTGTTCCCCTGCGGGTTTAGGTAACCTTGCAGCGGCGACTGTACTGTTGTGGCTCCGAAGTGTGTTAGGGTCCTCGAAACAGACAGAAAAGGCCCAAGCTCATTACAAGGGTTTCGGCCCTGCTTGACGAGATGAATTGGAATGAGTGAAACACAACAGGACACCATCTGCTTTGGGTTGAGCAAAAGCACAGAGAAATTGCAGATGATTGGATGGCGGCAGAAAAGACAAAGTTGGCATATGCTGCCAAAGATCAAGGAAAAATTACCATTGATGAACATTTGACAAGATACGGTAAAGTCAGTAAAGCGTCTCGGCTGGCTGTGTTGATCTCTCTTTCTAGTCCTTTTTAATCTGTAGTCTAAATAGTGTGAGACAGCCATGGTGGTTTGTCAAGAGGAGAGGGAGAACACACAAGGGTTAAGCAGTGACGAGAAGCCGTAAGTGAATACCTGATTAAGTGAAGAACTAAGAGAGGTGGAGGAGATGACACAAAAATAGACACAGGAGGGGGTGGGTGGTGGCGGGCTGTGGGGGTAATGCAAAAGAGGCCTCCTCCTGTGTGGCCTACATACCTACTGTCAATGCTGGCCTGCTCCTCTCTCATCACTTGCTGAATAACTTTACATAATCTTTATACTTTTATCGCACTTGCTGCAGGAAGCTCAATGCTTGTCTTCAATCCTGATTGTGGTTTACTATGTTAATCCAATGACGGTCTGGGTAATACTTCATTTGACGCAGAGGTAATACAAAACTTGCACTACATTAGCAGAATACACCACAGGGAATGTTTGTGTGACAAGAGGCTGCAGCTCAGGCCTTCCTTTGCAGTTAGGGAGTGATGCCTCCTCTGGGCAGCTCCTGGATTTTCACAGGAAATCATGCAATGAAGAAGTCAGTGTAATCAAAGTGCTTGTCTTGACTGCAGGAAAAAGCAGGAGTTCTGCTAGAATCCTACCTATCACCACAAAGGTCAGCTACAGGGCATCTTAACTGGCAGACTTCAAGAGAAACCTGTTAAACAGCAATCATATTAAAACCAGACAATGAATAACATTGACTTGTTACAGTGGGAACTGTCAGCAGGTGGTATATTATTGACAGCAAGTGAACACTTCAAGTCTTACAATTGATGTGCGAGAAGCATGAAAATGGCCAGTTCACATTTTGCTAAGACCTGTCCTGTCCATCAAGACTTTGGAACCAACATGACGCTTCTGTCTGCATTCCCTGAAGGATTATCACACTTTTGGGAAAACAATTTTCAAACACAAGCAGGCAGAAGGGAGTGCAGTATGCATTTGGAGGTTATACCCACCATATCAAATTGACACATTGAAATACACTTAAATATAAGTTAAAACGACTCGAGTTTTATTATTTCTGGGCAAGATTTGGCATATGTTGTTTCCCCATCTGTTTAGATCACTGATATAAATCTCAGGTTTGATAAGTTTCCCAGGTGAGCTTAAATAAAAGGAAAATTACTTAGGGAGGTTGTTCCACTTTATTAAGCATGTCAGTTTTTCTGCATAATGGGGAAAATAGATCTTTCTGCTAAGGAAAATCATGGAATTGTCCAATGCCTCGCAAAAGGAATGAAAACACTGAACATTTTAAGAAAACTTAAAGGGACAATTTGCAGTTTAAAAACAAACAAACACTTTTTTTTGGAAATATCACCTGTCATTGGCCCCATCTAATGCCTCTAATTTAATTTTCATTATCATTTTACAACTGGGCATGGTGGGACAAGAATAATTAAACAGAGAATGTAGTGACAGGAGGTGTGACCGAATAGTCTGTCAATCTTTTGCTCATGTGTACATCGTGGTCACGAGCCTCGCGGGGGACAAAGCATGCTTGCGCAAAAGCAGACTATTTTAGTTTCTTGGCTGCATTATTTAACTCCAGTTAGCAAAAAAACTTAAAAAGAAAATGGAATTGCACAGCTCTACTTCAAATCAAGGGTAAAGATATATAACGGTGTTGTGTGTATACCCGGACGGTTGCAAGGCTGATCTTGGAAAACCACAGCGAACGTCACGTCAAAGTTCTTACCGTGTCATCAGGTAAGTTGATCACCTCTCATATTTTTAATTGACTGTACATTCCAAAAAAACACGTCAAACCGGTAACATTTCGTGTAATATTGCATGCTTGCGACACACCCTAAGCTGAATACTGAGGCGGCTGGAAACTGACCATTTCCTATGGTTATAAAAACAAAACATATCTTCATCAAAAAAATATCTCTTAGGCAAGACAACACACCACGCCACATGGTGCAATAACAATAACACTGAAGCTTTAGCTGCTATGGGTATAAAGGGAGAAAAACTCATGGTGTGGCCATCATCATGCCCTGATCTCAACTCTATTAAGAATCTGTCACGGCTCCTTTAAAGATAGTGCTATGAGGGTGGACAGCAATATAGTACCTCACAACAGCAACTCAGGGAGGCAGTTCTTGCGTCCTCAAATGAGATACCATCCATTTTTAAGGTGATATAAAAATTGTTAACATGTAACTTTATCTTCATAAGATGTTTTTTGGTCAAAATTGCATTTTCTTAAAAATGGTGTACATATTTCAGAACACAATTTGAGCAATTATGCAAAATAAAAACTGTTGTCATTGTGTAAAATCCAGATTATTATAAAAACTAACAATTGTTTATGATAAATAAAGTAGTCACTGTAAATTACAATCAACAAAAACTGCACACAGCATGTGTAATAAGTTGGAACACAGTGTGTTGCTACACAAATGAAGGTGGGTGCTATCAAACACATACTGCAGGGCAGTGATATTAACGAGCAACACTGTTCCAGGAAAGCCAGGTAGGTCTTCATAGTATTACTGTACGCTATAATCATTAAAATGCAACAGATATATACAAACCTTGAAACCCGGTGGACATAGCTCGCCTTATTAGCAATTAAGCTTCTTAGAGCCACAGTAATTAGGTCTGACGTCAATAGATAAGTTAACTCATGACCATTTTGGTTCATGAGTTAACATCGGTGTACCATTATTTTGTGGCTAATCTGGCAAACTGTACATTGCTTAACAATGCACCAAATTATTAAAGGGGCTGTTTTTTGTTCAGGTTCCAGATATTTTTTTTAAATTTAGGATGATTTTTGCATTGTTTCACCATACTGTTTTAGGATTCAAGTTCTGAGAGTCCACTGTATCCTATTTCCTTTTTAAAAAACATTTTTTTTTAAAGTTCCTTCTCTGGTGAGAATATGCTGCCTACAAGGTGTAAGTACAAGCATAGCAACTGGATTATGAGCGAAATGGCTTTGATGAATCACATTTTCCTCGATGGGACTTGAAGACGCTGGTGTGTTTATGTGTTGTGCAGTGTTTACCTGGGGAGCAGATGGCACCAGGATACACAGGAGAAGGTGGCAAGCTGGTAGAAACATTGTTACGCTCGGAGCAATTCTCACTGGGGAGACGTTGGATCTTGATAGTCAGGTGTATTGAATAAAATATTGTTTCACACTATGGCAAACCTTATGACATTGGAATCTCATAGCAGAGCGATGTGGCCCATTACACTATAAAACATGTTCAGAATGAGAAAAGTTTACAGTTTTAACCATGGAGTCCATTGGGCTTATATTCTGGAAAAGATCCAACAGTGCTGAATGGCTCTTGGTTTTTCAGGATATAAATAGTATGTGTAGCTAACCTAATTAGTCTATTCATCCATCCATTTCTTATAACGTTTGTCTTCATTAGGATGGAGAAAGGTGGGATACACCCTGGAATGATCACCTGTCAATCGCAGGGCACATACTAGACAAACAACTATCACACTTGCATGAGAGGAGGTTCTCAAACTGTTCGGGTCCAGGGACCCCTTGCAGGGGATAATTGTTTTCAAAGACCCCTTCATGATCCTGACTCCAATTAAACACAACACTCACGATTAAACATAACTACCATGTGCACCCCTAAATGCCATAAGAATGATTTATTTTCTAACACAGTACGGCACAGTCAGTCTGGCCATCTTAGAAACTTTTACAACCAGTTTAGCGACTATTTTTCAAATGAGCAGGTTTAATTCTGGCTATGAAACATCCATTTTCCAGTTTTCCAGAAAGGCAATCAGAGTCACTGATTGCCTAAGACCAGACGCCTAGAAAAGCTTCACACATGCACGGATCTCAGATTAATGCAATACGCCACAATCACTACAAAAGGTAGGGGGAATAACTGGTTTAGTACATTTGTATTATTAGAACGCTGGTGCCCATATGTTGGCACATTTTATAACTCATATGACAAACATTACTGCAATTGGCTGGCGACCGGTTCAGGGTGTACCCCGCCTCCCACCCGAAGATAACTGGGATAGACCCCAGCAGCCCGCAAACCTAATGAGGATAAGCGGTAAAGAAAATGGATGGATGACAAAAATTAATGGTCAATTATTTTGCGGACTCCCACGTTATAGTTCGTGGAACTCCAGGACAGGGGTCCTAGGACCCAAGTTTTAGAAGCCCTGATTGAGAGTCTTCAATTTACTGTAACCTAAACCCATGCAAGCATGGAGAGAACATTCAAACAGACAAAAGAGGGCCCTGAGCCGAGATTTGAACCCGGAATTTCAAGACTGCGAGGCAGATGTGCTAATCGATAGCTAACTGTGTTGCCAACATGGATATTCATTTTTAAGAAATCATACAAACATTTGTATACAATGTATCAAAATCCATCCAGCACATGTACACACACCCACAGTGACACAAAAAGAGTATTGTCACAACAAAAACTTCAAACATGGCAGACATGTGCTGAAAGCACAATTCTTCCTGCAGTTCTAAATTTATATTCTATTCTGCCCCTACGGATATTCATATGTAAGAATGTCACACCTACAGTTTTATTTCAACTCAACCATAGTGTTCTGTATTCTTAGTATATTCTTAGTCATCGCGTTTTGCACTATTGTGAATCACATCATTTCTCATACAGAATGCTGTGCTTTCGAACTAAATGAAGACATGAAGAGGGCTAGTGTTTAAAAATGTTACACCATTTTTAAACCAAAGAATGACAAATTTATCATGTTGACTATGATATTTGAGTCCCAATGACAACAGTTGTCAGTCAGCCTCTTACTTGGGGTTTACTTCTTTTGTATTGGAAGCAGCAGCTCCATCAACTCTTCCCCACCGCCTCCAGGAGACAGGCAACCCATACAGACATCACTCACATGCTGTCTTGGGCTCGTGTTGGCTTTTAGAGCGTGTGTGTGCGTCTACGTGCATGCTGGAGAATGACAAAGATGTGTTCCAGATGTTTCAAGCACACTGCTGGATCTCTCACTGGCTGATAAATTCCCAATCTGCTTAGAGTTTATTCATTTGGTATTTTTGTGAAGCAAACAGATGGATAGAGATAAGAGGGCAGATTAGAAGAGCAGCTTCAAAAGGGAAATAGAAAAAGGCTGCAGCCAACGTGACCCTTCCCTCTTTGAGGCAGCTTTCTGGGTGAGAGAGCTAACCAAACATCCCTTAGATTTTGTGCACTATGTGGGTCCATTCTCTATCTCTACATAAATAACCACAGCTACGCATGATTTCAACAGAGTCTGATAGGATTTCTACATTTTGAAAAGCATAAAATACTCCCAGTTTCAAACCCAGTTTGGCCAAATTAGCATAACAAGTGAACACAAGGCATCAGAGAGAGTGAGTTTAGAACGAGGAGCCGAGCCAAATGGAATTCAATGCTGCATAAACACGCAGAAAGATAAGAACTATGGCTTGTCTCTGCGCTCAAGATGCCCCAGCAGGGCTTCTCTTCTCGGACTAAGAGTGTAAAAAGCTAAAAAAAAAAAAACACAGTGGCAGACTCATGTCATCAGCCACTGGTAGCTGCCTCCATGTGGAGTGAAGCACTATATAATATGCCAAAATGTAATTGTGTGCTGACAATAGGAAAGACCATGTTGCTCTCACAGTCCATGTGCAAATTCTGTTTGCTTCGGTAGACACCTATCCATTTTCCATACCCCTTATCCTCACTAGGGTCGCGGGCGTGCTATATATGTATGTATGTATGTATGTATGTATATATATATGTATATATATATATATATATATATATACATATACATACATAAGGCTATGGCAAAGAAAATCAGCAGGACTGAAAATGCAGTGTTTTTATTATCGACACTTTAACTTTTATTTTAATCTGCCATCATGTTGTTTTGGCATTTATGTCCTGTAAAAGGCCATTCATGTATAAATGTTATTTAAACAACCCCTTGTGCTCTTTTTTGAGCATATCAACAGACTCACACACAACCACACTGGGCTGTGATAGTTTAGTGTACCTTAACATCAATAACAAGTCTGCTGTATTTCCGGAGAGCCTTTTGTGTCAGCTTGTTGTTGCAAATGTTACCACAGAATAACTCAAATATAAACTGAATCAATAACACCCTTCACATAACTGTAGCCGGCTAGAGAATAAAAGTGATTCTCATAATGGTTAGAGGGAGATTTATGGTGCCTCCATTTTTTTATGCACTCTTTTATTGTGTGAAGAGATTTTACAAGGAAGAAAACTAACTACATGATAAAGGTAAGAGTGTTTGGTGATTACTGACATCCTTACAATGAGATCTGGTAGGAGAGTTACAGTGCTAAACAGATCTGTCACTGTCCCTACACAAGACAGACATGCGTCATGAAATCAAGACATTGCAGTAACGTGCAACAGTACACTGAGTTTATGTGTGAAGAGCTGTGCTGTAAATTCAACAACACAATATGTCCAGGAGAGAGAGAGAGACAGAGAGAGAGAGAGAGAGAGAGAGAGAGAGAGAGAGAGAGAGAGAGAGAGAGAGAGAGAGAGAGAGAAAAGCTTCCATCCTCTTCCTCACTATCTCCGCAACAGGGCCCCTCATTTCTAACTAGATATATATATAGATATTTGCATTGTGTGTATGTAACTAGCCAGGCATGTTCACCCTGTATGTGAATGGATGGAGATTTAATATTATGTGGCTATGTTACTAGCATGTAATATCTGGATGTGGATGGATATATAAACTACCATTAAAAAGATTGTTGGTCACAGAGGAATTTTCTTTTTGTTTTTTTATAGGGAAGCACCATTTACACTGTCTTGACTGTATTTGAAGTTGAATGGTCACGTGTAATGTTTAAATACTGTGTATGTGAAGGGGCAGACATGATTAAATGTTTCTGTTTTTTTCTGTTTCATGTTTTCTGTTTTGTTATGCGATGCAACCAACAAATGTGAAGTGGTCATACCGGTTCACAGGGGGAAAAAAATAAAATAAAAATCTGTATCAATTTGTCTCACAACACTGTTGATCTCGCGCTCACACAAATTTGGCTTGCTCTCCCTTGGGTGTTTGCGATCTGGTGATTTACGAAAACAGATGGACGGCATTTGAAAGTAAGTAAGTTTTTTTTCATACTTCATTCAAAATGCATCTTTTAAAAGTTGAAGTTACAGTATTACTTATACCATGCAAGTTACTCACTACAGTAGATGTGAAACACAGCAACGCCGACTCGTTCAGCATTAAAAACCTTAAACACACCTAAAGACCAAATATGAGCATGACAAAGAATTAAATATGATACAGATAAAAAGAAAACATTTACCACCAACGATAGTCAAACCACTAACTCACAGGAAAGGCAGCCCATATTGGTTGCGCATCATAAGCACTATGCTAATTATTTTTACCAACATAAACCGCTGTTCCAGGAGCACACACAAAAAAAAAAACCTACCCTAGAATACAAGAAATGTAATGTCAATGTCTTTCATTATCAATAGCAAGAAAGGGTAAAAAAAATTCCCATTTTTAATATTCAGATAGAACGGCTGCATTGCTTCGTGTGGTGCTAATATGCACCACACAAGGAGGATTAACAAAATAGAACAAAACAAAACATTAAACTGCAAACCTATTTAGAATTTTCCAATGATTATTATTCAAATATGTAGGGAGAAAATGATGATGCAGTATGTATACACACGATGATTGAACCTGTGCTGCAATTAAAGCTTTCCTTCAGAACAAAGACAATCGCTATTGACTTCTAGGGGAGAATCACAATGCATGAAGGAAAAACAATTTCTGTTCTCAACTCACATTTATTTATTCCTTGCTCAAGGCAAAGAGCGTCTTACTTTAATTTATGGGTGTTCCATGAGCTTATTGAAGCAGGTGCCAACTCACAATTCAGCAGAACAAGGATAAAGAGAATGCAGCCTCCAATTCCCTTTTTAAAGTATGTTATGAATATTCATAAATAAAGGATGATTGGATTCTGATTCAATTTGGTGAGCCTTTCTAACCACAAATATCAGGCTAAGAATCTCATTACCTGCATGTGGAAGGTGATTTTGAATGCATATACTGTAATTCAAATGATGTAGCACGCGTCCCAATTTAAAATATAAAATATTTCCTCTGCCCACCACCTTACACATCTCTTCTCCACATACATATTCTATTACACTATAAAATCCCCACATTACATACTGTGCCTTGTTTTACATATTATGCCTGTTTGGTCATTTATATTGCTTAAATAAAATTAGACTCTTTCTGCTTGATACTATATATACTGTATATTTTCACTACTTTCTATATGCAGTAGTTACTGTATATTGAAAGACATGCTACGTGCTAATAAAAGAAACTCAAAAGACGTCAGTTACAAAGCTGTGTCCAATATCTGCATCTAAAATAAGCAAACATGCAGACCAGAAACAGTGATGGGGGTGAAAATGAACAGGAAGCTGTTTTCACCCCTTAGTATAAAGTGTAGGCGAGCTGGGACTGACGTTCTTCGGTGTGATACACACTTCCATATGTGCAATAGTGAGCTGTGTGAGAACAGCAAAGTGTTAAGACAAAGTGGATAAAAATGTGTCAATGCAAAAGGAGGTATTTGAAATGTCTTTAACACTCCTTACAAAGTGCGATCAATGCCTTGTACACACAAACACAAGCTTATTGCCATGACATGTTTAAATAAGGACGACTGTAATGCTTGCGCAGCTTTACGTTTGGTGCCCACTAAAGTTACAATTTTCAGTTGACACTAAAACAGTGAACAACTCCATTACAACAAGCTGGCAATTTTTTGACTTGAGTTCGTTGTCACATTTCTGTGGGGCCAATTATTTATTACTTGTGCACTCACTGTAGTTGTCTCGCCATGCTGCACTATTTGCATATACTGGCCACTCATGCCAGAGTAGCATCTGCTCCATTTGCACACTGATTGAGGAGTATCTGTAACATTTGCACAACCGACATTGTCCCAGATGATCGCACTACTCGTCACTTTAAACCGCATACACTCCTTGAAGTCTCAGCGCCCTTTGCACAATGGTCATTGCACCGGACTATTGCAATATTAGTCGTTCGAACTGCTCTAAGTGCTAGAGGACTCTGCATCTTTTTGCACAATTGTTTTTTGTCAATGTCTTTATGTCCCCAAAGTGTTCTGTAAATTGACTGTTTGTTGTACTAGAGCGGGTCCAACTACCGGAGACAAATTCCTTGTGTGTTTTGGACATACTTGGCAAATAAAGATGATTCTGATTCTGATTCTGAACTCAAACTTCAAGTCAGCAATACCCTTTAATAACATCGGGAAAAATGCACATCGTATTAGAGCACCACAGTGGGGCAAAAGCTTTTAAAAAAACAAAAGATGAATCCGGAATTTGTATGAAGTGACACAGTGTGTTGACCCGTTTTACAGGACTGTGGGATTGTATTTAAAAACGTGAATCAAAATTGACAATATTGACCATTAATAAGCTGTCAAAGGCTCGAATCCAATGTGACTTCACATTGTGTAAGCTTCCATTATTTTCATGGTGCATGTATAAACTACTACATTCTACAGGAGCAGTACAGTGTTCCCTCATTTTTCGCAGTTAATGGGGACCAGAACCCCCCGCGAAAGGTGAAAAACCGCGAAGTAGGATTTGCCCCAACCACCCCTAGGAATTTTCGTGGGTACCAGAATGTTTAAAATATGTAAACAGTATTTATATTTTAAATATTTAAAGATTACAACAGTACACGTTTTTACTTAAATCTTTAATTATAAAACCTTATACAGTAATTAACATTTACTTTGTCATATCACACGTCATGAAAGGCTGAGTACAATAATATCGTCTTTTTTTTTTTTTAATACGATGGATGGCTATGAACAAATCAATCAGCATGCTGGACTGGGTGTAAAACCTGGGAGGTTCCATTATAGTTTGATTCATTGCTCCTCATTCCTCACATCATTATGAATCATTGTATTACCCTAATGACTAATAATAAATAAAAAAAACAAAAAAAAAACTAATAACACTCTATGCCATGACCAAGGAGCCTGATTGCAGATATTATTATAATGAAATGTATTTGCTCGGGAACTATTTGATCAACCGATAAGCTTGGCGATGCGTGAGAATCAAGATCGGTTTTAACCTGTCGGTCTGAGACAGGTTGCACTTACAATATCCCGGAGACCCCACTCCTTCACACCAATTGTAATCTACCTGCAATCATGAATGACACCACTGTTTACTGCTTTGCCACAGCCATCCCATAGTAACCCTTGACAGTGACAGACGGTGGCAGGCACAGGCGCAACACAATCAGCGTGGTGGAGTGTGGCTTTCCACTGATGGAAAGGCTTGTAGTGTTTACGGGATGTATTCCGATGGCTTTTCAGAGTGGATGGAGAAGACTCGCCCAGACAGATCTATCTGGAAGGTTCACTCTCACCCTAAATTAATTGAATGTCACTCAAAGAGAAGGTAAAATAGGAAGAAAATGAGAGTGACTTAGACCGTTGTCTTAATGCAATAGTGGTCACACCTTCCACACCCAATTTAGACTAAGCTTAATTTGTAGCAATGAGGACCAAACACAATTACGACTGCTACTGCTTCCGCACTACAATGTTTCAGCACGAAACTGAAGAAGCTCTGACATTAGGACAAAGTCTGCAAACACTTGGAGCAAGAAACAGTTCTGAAACTCAGCAACACAATTGGTTGGAGGGATGAACTGGACTTTAATTTGATAGGCCAGTAGTTTAACAAACAACAACAACAACAACATCAATAGTAACTGCAGTCAATGCTACTGCACTTTGAGGCATTTTGCTGTAAATATCTACTGCACCAAATACTGTACGTGCATTATCTAAGATATTGGAGAGAGAAAGAAAGAGAGAGAGAGAGAGAGAGAGAGAGAGAGAGAGAGAGAGAGCGAGAGAGCGAAAGAGAGACCGAAAGATAAATTGATTCATATTTTACCTTCCATCTCCATAGCGGATTTTGCTGCATCTTTTTCTTCAGTCTTTGCAGCAGTTTGCTCATCTTCAGCTGAAAAAAAACCCCAATAAGCTCATCTGGTACCCTGATGAGGACAAGCGCAATAGAAAATATATGGGTGGATGGATGCATGCACTGTTCTGTACCTTTGTCTTCATCTTTATCCATATTAACAGCCATTTTTTGATGTTCATTTTGTTCACTTCCAATACCCTCATGTTTGTCTTGACTGTTGTTTTCATCTTCCTCTTGGCTGAGCACCTCAAGGCCCAAGTCTTCGTCTTGACCGGCAACAAAATACGAGGATTAATTCAGATGTGATTAAAGATTTCACGTGAGTCAAGTCTTCAAATAATGACCCAATGCATACCCCAACTGTTATGTTTCCCAAGTGTGTTTGCAACTATTTTCTTATGATGGGCATTGTTTATTTATTTTAAAGAACGTAAAAACAAGTAGCGAACTAAAACACAATGTTAATGAAAAGTCAGTGCCCAGAGATGGTTTCCCCCCCCTCGCCCCAATGTAGCCATGGGCTGCATTAATTTGGTGCTATTGTTTTATGTATTTTTTCCTCCTTGTTGCTTCTACCTTTCTGTTTGTGTCTGGCAAGAAGGCAATTACAGACCTAATGCCTTGGATAGCAACCCCGGGATGCATTCACCACAACAAACCTATCGTCAAAATTCTGTCAATGGAATAGTATTTACATAAAATAAGACAAGCAACACGCTGCTCCCTGATATCAATGCAAATCCTGAATGTTAAGGAAATAGAGAGGCAGAAAAGTTCATACTTAGACAAAAAGAAATAATTCCCGCTCTCAGTTCACATGGTCTTTTTTATACACGCACGCACTCAATGAATTCATATGAGGCTGTTTTAGGAGACGCTGGACCAGAATTATTTGTGCCCGATGTACTCTTCCACTACCAAAATGTCTGACCAGCTTGTATAATGAAAACTTGCTCATACAAGAGGCTTTGTTTGCAAGTGTACCATACCTGGGTTCTGACTCTCCATCACCACGTCTTCAACTCCTTCCGCATCTAGAAACGAGAAGTTCAAAAAGTAGCAAATATTTACGCCCAGAGTTGAAATTACTCAACTTTCGATATCACCGAAAACAGCTTTTTCATTCCATTGCTTCATGTCGCTTTGTCTTTGTGCTGCAGTGTGAGAGCAATGGAACCACAAAGGCATGCATAAATTAAATGACAAAAAAGAAAGGGGAAAATAATGTCACTTCCAAAGCCATACATAATTGAGGGTTTTCTTTGTTCCATGCATCTGTGATAAGAGAACATTTTGTTGTTGTTGCAGTGTTGGCACATGGGATGGAAAGACTGAAGTGGAGCGAATAGTACATTCAATTCTTGATGACAAATGACACCAAAAAACACTGGCAGAGCCAAGAGGCTGTGAGCATGTTAATGAGCCAGAAAGTGACATTACCATTGTCAGCCTTGTCTTCATCACTTGCTTCCTCTTTTCCTCGAAAGGAGAGCAAATGTTCATCATTTGAACACGAGAACGGCAGGCACATATCATATACAAAAATAAATAATTAAATAAAACATTCAAAAATGGCAACATTCTCTATTGATAAATGATTTATATTTTGAGAGCTAGCATCACCTTGAAATGAATCAGGAACCTCCAGTTTAGCCTGTTTCGTCTCTGTTTTACGGGCCATACACACAGGACGGTTTTCAACTCATTTGTACCACAAAATAACAGTGTTCTGGAGTGTAAAAATGTAAGACTTTTAAAAATGGGTCGCAAAGTGAACGTTTTGAAAAACCATTGCATTATCATACAATTCAGACATCATGAAGGGTGGAACACTGGGCTGTCATTATATTTGTGCCACACAAAAGGATCTTCATCATGCTTCTCCAATTCTGTTTCTATATTTACGGCGACCAGAGGACCATAGAGTATATGTCAAATTCTCAATCCAGGAGTCAAATATGCTTCTGGATAAGACCGGGAGGACAAGCAGTTGGTGGGTGTGTGTGTGTGTGTGTGTGTGTGTGTGTGTGTGTGTGTGTGCGTGCGTGCGTGCGTGTGTCGTTCCGGCCAACGGCAGATCTGTAGGCATTTTTGGAGCTCCATGGGAATGGGGATCATTCCGTCCACCTTGTACTTGAAACTTTTCAAAAAGAAACAAAAACTCATCCAAAGGTATCAATCCACATTTTGCAGTTTGTTTTTCTTTTACATCGAAGAAACAAAAAAAGTTTTTTTTTTTTAATGTACATGTACCTTTGGACATGCATGCGTTTTCACTGGACTATATACACTATACTTTTTACACTGTGGGGGTTTCAACTCTTTGCACAACACCGCTTAAGATGGAATTGAAATTTGTTTGTGTTTTCTTTGTCTTTCACAGAGTCCCATTACTTCATTTGCTATCCATTTGTTGGTGTCCACATAAATTTTTTTTTTGATGTAGTGCAACGAGAAGAAGGCACATAATAAATCAAATAAATAAAAGAAGCATTTACTTAATTCTTGCAGTGTGGGTGCAGTTAAATTACTTATATGTTTCTATTTAGAATATATGTTTACTCCATCACCATTCAAGTGTACTGTAAATGCATTATTATTTCATCCATACAGCTTTTCCTGCTCAGGGTCGCAGAACTGGAGCCGATCTCAGCTCTCAGACTAAACCTTCAAATGATCAGTTGCAGAGCAAATACAATATATACAGAGAACTATTTACACTCAGATTCAGAGTGTGCCATTATGCTGCCTGCATTGAAGTCAGCGAGTGAACACAATCAGTGACACACATCATTATGTCATGTTTGACCAAATGATTACATCTCAGGAGTGTTTTTTGTTTTTTTTAATACACTGAATGATGCAGTCCGAGAGATGTAATTATTTCATACTTTAACTGCCAAACATCTTTCTTATACTATTCCCATGACAACTATTTTCTCATATCATTTGATAATAAGAATGGATGCACATTTTAAATGCCGTTGGCTCTGTATGCTTCCTTAATTACTGACCAAAGATTGGACAATTGAGAAAATATGTTCAACTAATAATTGACAAGGCGGATGATTGGTTAGCACATCTGCCTCACAGTTCTGAGGACTTAGGTTCAAATCCCGGCCCCGCCTGTGTGGAGTTTGCATGTTCTCCCAGCACCTGCGTGGGTTTTCTCCAGGTAATCCGGTTTCTTCCCACATCCCCAAAACATGCGTGGTAGGTTGATTGAAGACTCTAAATTGCCCAAAGGTGTGAATGTGAGTGCGAATGGTTGTTTGTTTCTATGTGCCCTGCGATTGGCTGGCGACCAGTTCGGGGTGTACTCCGCCTCTCGCCCGAACATAGCTGGGATGGGCTCCAGCCCGGCCGTGACCCTTGTGAGGATTAAGCGGTTCAGAAAAGGGATGGATGGATAATAACTGACAACCTTTACTATAGTTTGGACTAACGAAGGAACTAAGGTCACATTTCAGTTGTAACAAAATGAATGCAATTGACATCAGGTTTTAGACGTGCTCTCTCACATACAGTACACACACGTCCACAAACACATACTGTATGTAAACCAATGACATTTGGGACCAAGTCTGTAAATGAAAGCCATGACACCAATAAGAGAACATGCTACACACAATGGCTATTGTGGAGCTTCTATAATTGCTTTTTCTTAACAAGCTGCACTGAGAAACCATTTTCCATATCTACGCAATTTTGCCCTTCACTCAGAACAATAAAAACGCCAACCTCTATTAAAATGGAAAAAAAGTCCAGTTCTCGCACTGCTGCATGTTTATCTCGAGTGCCTCTGTCCATCATGCTGAACACTGGTGACACGCAGTCGATGATAATCCTTTCTATTAATCATGACTGACATTTGGAGATGGAGCCTCACCGAGAGGGCCAAAAGGAATACCTTAGTGAGAAAAACAGGTGAAGATGAAGGCTGAGGTCACACTTTGCGTTGAAAACTCCCGAATGACATGTCATAATTGTATCAAGTGATCCCAAACAACAACATGTCAGATCTGGCAAGAGGCCAAATGCAATTTCCCTCACCTGAATGGATCATTTATATTGAGCTTATGGAGAAGAACAGCGCTCAATCCGCAATAAAGAATGCCCACACACACAGGGTGAGAAAACATCATATGTAGGGCAGCTGTGATTTATAATGGCTCCAAGATTAGCACCATTAGAAGAATGTCTCTCCACAATGACACCTCCCCAACAATGCAACTTACTCGTGTTACGAACAGCAGGTGGCAGCATTGTCACAAGCTTTCTTGCCAACTTGAAGTGTACTTAACGCCCCTTTTCATTGTCAATGCGGGTCGACATTCAGTACTTTACTAGTGGTCAACAACTCCATACAAAATGGCTCTCAGCTCAAATCTGCACCTCAACACTCGGCTGTAATGATGATATCTTGTTGTAAATACTCTATGTCGATGTTCCTACACTTGTGTTAAGTGAGTTGCCAGAGTATTTTGTTAAAAAAAAAAAAAGTCTTACAGGCACGTGGATGATTTATTAATGAAAGCGACAGGGTTAAGTATTACAAGGACATAAATGATTTAGAAGTTAATATGCAACCTTCCCTCTGTGTCCTACTTGAATAGAGTGGATATCTTGATGGATCTCATCCTCTGCAATAAATGAAAATCGAACGCATTCTTTCCACTGCTCTCTCATCCACCCCTCATATGAAAGCCAACTGGAGCAAAGCAAAGGAAAAATTCATGAGGCATGTGCAAAAAGGTCGCTGGGATAACCAAAAGCTCAAATTCCCCCAAAATGCTGCACGTGCTCGTGGGCAAAGCCTGTGAAGTGGACGAGCGTCGGCCCACTCACCCTTATTCATCTCCATGTACTGTCCGCACTCGCCACCATTCCACTTTCCTCGTTGCCTCTTTAGCAGAAACCTTAGCAACCCAGACAAACACGTTCAGCAAGACATTGATTTCTGGCTCAAGGTTCACATTTTACTGTGCCCTGTGACACCCACTAATCTCAATAATACCACCCTGATGCCAAATAGTCAACACTTTGGGGCTGCTTGCCAACTCAGGTGATGTCTCTATAAAAAAAAGCCTCAGTATATTTATGGCCCTTTTTTTTTGTTATTACGTGTTGGTCATTCTTGTCAAGATAGACGATTTCAAACTTGTCCATAGAAATGCATTTTTCTCCCAATTTTGCTTATTCTTAGGAAACAAACAAAAAGATCTATTATAAACAACACATTTTTCTTAGCTTTTATATGAAAAACAGACTCAAAATAAGTGACAATTGTTGGACTATGAAGTAACAGAATCTTAGTGTACATGTACAAATTCATGAAAATAAACAGTGCGAAGAAATTAAATTCAAAATGTCGTGAGAAAAATCCTTTTATGACAAAAATTTATAAAAATAAATTGTACATTAATTCGCCTTTCGATAGGGATTGTTTAGGATGTCATCAAATTACACTTCGAGTATAAATTTCCCAAACACATCAATACCATTACAATTAACAATTTAATGGTATTGTGTCCGTTTGTAAGGAAGAATACAAGTATATGGACTAAAGGCGCTGCTTTTTGCTTCAGAACATAATACAGTGCTTAATTTTGCATGTAATTTCCTCTTAAACTAAATCTTTTAGTATGTTCATTTGTGTTTCTCCCTCCCACACAATTTGCCTTCTGCAGTAACAACAGCACTTGTTGTTATTACTATGATGTGTCACTCCACTATACCAGTGTATTTATAAAGGAAGCACAGTGACGGCAACCTTAATGTTTTCCTTTCATCTGTACAGCAGCGAAAAGCCTCTCAAGCTCTGACCCATGGTGTGGGGAGCATGAAGTCCCCCGAGGAGTGTGATGCATCACACTGAGGCATATTGACAGACGCATTCCACCCAGCACTACAACAGAGTGTAATTTATTCAAACGAGTGCTCCACATATGAATGGCGACAGATATGTAGCCTGCATTGCTGGCTCCAGATAATGTGCATTTTGTTTCTAATAGAAGCATTTGGTGGTTGTATGAGACCCGCAAGGATCTTGAACTATGAATATCACATAGCTGATATGCAGTAGGTTTTTGTTGGTCCAATGTGGTCTCCTACTCTGTGCTATCAGTGACAGCCGAGTGTTTTCCATGATTAATTCCCGCTAGGTGCTACATCCACACCTAACCTTTACAGTAGAGGTACTTACAAAATCATTTCATTCCCCTCCTGTGAGAGAGGTTGTCTCAAGGACTGAGCGTTCCCATGCTAGAAAGCTGTGCCGGGGCTTTTTGTGAATGGATTAGATACTATTAAACTGCCGGGCCTGATAAATTAGGATTTGTAAAGATTATTACAAAATACTTATGCCCTCCTAATGCTGCTGATTGAATTTGTGAATCATTTTTAATTGCTACTGCAGTATTATATAGAAATGTATGCTGAACAGGCAGATTGAAATGCAGGCAGGCAGAAATGCAGCAAAACCACGCTTTGTTTAAAAACAGAGAATTATTGACGCCCTTGAAGTGACTGCGCTTATCTAGTCCAGCCTTCCACAATCAGTGAGATGAGCCATTTCCCCAAGGAAAACAACCATGACTGCTATCTTTAAAAATTCCCTACAACCTTTAGGCTTGAAGACAAATGGATGGTGTACAATTTTAATTGCCTACTAACACCCTCCAGTGTAAGAATCTCATTATCTTTGGTCCATCGTATCGGAGAAGCCTATAATTGTTTCAATATTACACACCCAAAGGGGCTGAAACTGCAGAATAGCCAGATAATGGCTTCTTAAACAGGTTTGCCTCCAAGAAAACATCCATTTGAAAAGGACCAATATTCCTCCTGTACTCCTTTGCCCAAAGAGGAACCTGGGAATACTGAGTGCTGACCATGACTAGTGATAAACAAGAAAGCGCTTCCTAAATACAAAATATTTCTTTTTCTGTAAATGTGTCAATGATGAGTCATCATTAGTAGCACTCAGGTACAAAATAAACATGCATAGACACTCACTGGCCACATTTTCAGGTATATTGTACCTACACAATTGGGCTGTAAATTTGCAAAGGTCAAAACAGTGGTGACTAATATTTCCCCTTTTCATGGAGTTAGATAAAAAAAAACCTGAATATTAAACAGCTCTCAGTATGTTGTCGTGCAATTATACCGTAGATCACTCCAAACTACAATCACAATAATAAGCATTGTTAAATCATCATTGATCTCTGTCAATGTAGATGTTGTCCATCTATCCATTTTCCATACCGCTTCTCCTCACTAGGGTCGCGGGTGTGCTGGAGCTCGCTATCTTCGGGCGAGGGGCGGGGTACACCCTGAACTAATCGCTAGCCAATCGCAGGGCATGTAGATGTTGTGATACAACTAATCAAGTTTGACATAATGTTGTGGATGCCTCACACAAACCTCTGTTATTGTCGTTGTCATCCTTGGCTGTTGATTTTGTAGATGGTGAAATGTTATCTGCAAGAAAATAATGATTTAGTTACAAGGGAAACAGATTGTCACATCACCAGAGTACTCAATAAGAAACAACACATGATGGGATAGGACTTATTATTTAAACTTGGCTATTCTGTCTCGGCTGACCTCAATACAACAGGGTAAAGGGAGAGTGAATTGCTTTTACATGCTGTTGTTTTATAACTCACTGACTCCTGTGGGGCAATGTGAGGCTTTGAGAGCGACCCCAGAGTACAGTTGAGGGAAAAACTGCCAGAGAATGTGAGCCATTCAGCAGCCATTCGAACCTTTGAATAGGTTCCACGTAGCAGTGAGTCAAACTCTGGCTGATGGAACAAAATGAAAGGCTAGCACTTGGCACAGGAGCAAAGGCCTGTCAAACAAGGCTCACCTTGACCAGCACAGTGCTGGCAATATGACATAACATAACTAGGAACTATTATGGTTTACTGAACTCCTCTAATGCTGGAAGGTGACGTTTGAAACCAACAGTAAATAACAGATTAGGTTCCCCTTAAGTTCCCCTGAACCAAATACTTACGATGTCCCTCCAAAGTACTGTCAACAGCTGCATTTGTGTTTGTTCGACGACAAGTTTCTTATTCTCTAGTGATGTCGCGAAGCAACATTTTCACTTACGATATTGCAGCCTTGAATTTTGATATTGGTCCAATATCAGCAAGACTCTTACGTAATTTATTTTGTAGTATGGAATGTTAGAAAAGGCTTTGTGAAGTAATATTACTCAGAGAAGAATAATCAGCAACAGTAACTATGAGAAAACTGACCATTATTATTAACCAATGGGTTACGTAAAGTAACTAAAAATAAGAATGTACTACAATTGAATAGAATTATTAGGAAATCCAGAAAAATAACTTCAATAAAACCAATAACAAAAATATATATTTCAATTGCAACAAAACCACTGCTTAATTTAAACAAACATTCTACATTTGACTTTATAAAAGAAAAAAAAGAAAAAACAATTTTGAAAACCATTAGAAATAATCTCAACAAATAAAACATACAAATTAGAATTTTAAAGTCCAAAATAAAGTCCAATTCTGTTATTTATTTTTACTGTCAGTATACTGTAGGCAGACCATTTGCTTTTTCCACGTGTGGCAATACACTTTCGAACTTCTTGACGCAACAGGGGTTTCATTTTATTGACAATCGCTGTTCCTGCTGTGCACATCTTGGCCTTTGAGGGGCAGTGTGATACACACAATGAGACACACACTTGCACGAACAAAGAAAGCAGAAGCCACAATCGAATATTGTTATGATAATTCGTTTTTCAGTCTGAAGAATATATGCCAAGGGGTATTGTTATATTGCCCTATGCTATGTGTTTATGCATCGTTTTTGTACCAATATTCATTATTTTGAGAGATACAAGTGCCACGAGTTCAACGCAAATTTTCATGAGCTCGTCAAATGTGTTTTTCATTCATTGTGTGTTAGCTTGCGATTTTTGTGAACAAAAACAGATAAAGAATTGAAGGCTGTGATGTACAACCCCAATTCCACTGAAGTTGGGACGTGGTGTTAAACATAATTAAAAGCAGAATATAATGATTTGCAAATCATGTTCAACCTATATTCAATTGAATACACTACAAATACGAGATATTTAATGTTCAAACTGATAAACTTTATTGTTTTTAGCAAATAATCATTAACTGGGAATTTTATGGCTGCAACACGTTCCAAAAAAGCTGGGACAGGTGGCAAAAAAGACTGAGAAAGTTGAGGAATGCTCATCAAACACCTGTTTGGAACACCCACAGGTGAACAGGCTAATTGGGAACAAGTGGGTGCCATGATTGGGTACAAAAGGAGCTTCCCTGAATTGGTCAGTCATTCACATGCAAAGATGGGGCGAGGTTCACCTATTTGTGAACAAGTGCGTGAGAAAATAGTCGAACAGTATAAGGCCAATGTTCCTCAACGTACAATTGCAAGGAATTTAGGGATTTCATCATCTACGGTCCTATAATATCATCAAAAGGTTCAGAGAATCTGGAGAAATCACTGCATGTAAGCGGCAAGGCCGAAAACCAACATTGAATGCCCGTGACCTTCGATCCCTCAGGTGGCACTGCATCAAAAACCGACATCAATGTGTAAAGGATATCATCACATGGGCTCAGGAACACTTCAGAAAACCAATGTCAGTAAATACAGTTCAGTATATCCGTAAGTGAAACTTGAAACTCTACTATGCAAAGCAAAAGCCATTTATCAACAACACCCTGAAACGCCGCCGGCTTCTCTGGGCCCGAGCTCATCTAAGATGGACTGATGCAAAGTGGAAAAGTGTTCTGTGGTCCGGCGAGTCCACATTTCAAATTGTTTTGGGAAATTGTGGACGTCGTGTCCTCCGAGCCAAAGAGGAAAAGAACCATCTGGACTGTTATGGACGCAAAGTTCAAAAGCCAGCATCTGTGATGGAATGGGGCTGTGTTAGTGCCAATGGCATCGGTAACTTACACATCTGTGAAGGCACCGTTAATGCTGAAAGGTACATACAGGTTTTGGAGAAACATAAGCTGCCATCCAAATAACGTCTTTTTCATGGACGCCCCTGCTTATTTCAGCAAGACAATGCCTAACCACATTCTGCATGTGTTACAACAGCGTGGCTTCGTAGTAAAAAAGTGCGGGTCCTAGACTGGCTTGCCTGCAGTCCAGACCTGTCTCCCATTGAAAATATGTGGCGCATTATGAAGCGTAAAATACGACAACGGAGACTCCGGACTGTTGAACAGCTGAAGCTGTACATCAAGCAAGAATGGGAAAGAATTCCACCTACAAAGCTTCAATAATTACTGTCGTCAGTTCCCAAACGTTTATTGAATGTTGTTAAAAGAAAAGGTGATGTAACACAGTGGTAAACATGACCCTGTCCCAGCTTTTCTGGAACGTGTTGCAGCCATAAAATTCTAAGTTAATGATTATTTGCTAAAAACAATAATGTTTTTCAGTTTGAATTTAAATATCTTGTCTTTGTAGTGTATTCAATTACTATAGGTTGAACATGATTTGCTTTTTTTTGTTGTGTTTTTTTGTCCTGTTCGGCTGTTAGGTCAAGCAGAATGGAAAATCTGTATCCCTTTAATGCCGAAACAGTTTTACTGTGTCACAGTCGAGTTTTTAAGCTTCTGCTGTGGTATTATAATTGAGGTTTATTGAGAATCAGACTTGATCAGTCGAACAGAACAAAGTTGCTAGAAGGGAGAAAGAAACAAAGACAAAATACAAAGCACTAATTGTAAACAGGAAGAGAGAAGTAAATCATTACATTATCTACAACAATGAAACGTTAAATATGAGTGTTGCATGGGGCTGTATATCGTGTTACACCCTGTGAGGGAAGGACAGGACAAGGACAGGAGAAGAAGCATGCAGAACCAGGGCCGTGAACCCGGCTGTACAACTGAAGTGTGGTGGCATTGTGAGGGGATACACAACGATTTGCATATTCATTAGTTATTTGTTGTAGTAAGGGTTGTGTGCCTGCGGATGCATGCAAGTGAATTGATACCGTTTTACATGTACAAAGACTAACAGAAGTGTCCTGTAATTGCTGTGGCCACACCGCGGCGGCTGAGGAACACACCCAATCAATCGAGGGGCGGGATCAGACCCAGGGGTCCACCCGAGAGCAGCCCGGCGGATGGGAGAAGTCCCACACCGCCAGCCCCAGGGCGGTCCGCCAGCCCCACCGAGGCGCCCCGACAACCGGCCACCCAGCGGGGGCCGCAGGGACCCAACACCCCCCCCCAGCCAACCACCCCACACCACCCTCCGCCCCAACACCAAGCAGTCATCCAGCCCAGGGGGCCCGGCTTCGGGAGCACTGCCATGCAAGTAAGTGAGACTCACCTCCCCCCCTGTTACTATGACTGCCAGGTCCCCGACTGCCAGGTCCCCTGACTAGCAGTTATTGGCCCTAGCCCGTGTATCAGTGCCCCCCCCCCCCCCCCCCCGAGTGGAGTGGTGCATTAAAATCTGGACAGGTCAGTGAGCCGAGGGGGTGGGGGCAGGGGTGCCAGGCACTACTGCCTAACAGCCAAACCCCCCGCCACCCATGACTCACCACCCCCCAGAGATAGGTGTATGCGGTGCATTAAAACATGGGGAGTGTGTGTGATGCATTTAAAATCCAGGGGGGCAGGCAGGGAGGAGGGGCAGGGCGCACGGACCGGGAAACAGCACAGCTGTACTGAAACCCAATCCGAAACCCACACCCTCCCGATCCCATACCAGTCCCCCAGGCACCCTTTGATATGTGTATGTGCCCAGATGTGATTAGTGAGAAATATATACAGTGAATTGTGTGAGTGTGTGCTAAGTGAGTGATTAAGAGGCATGGCTCCCACAGGTCCGGCCCATTAGGCCGGACAACCACCGACGAAGAACGACATCCCACCCAGACCCGCAGCAAGTCGAACATGATTGGCAAATCATTGTATACTGTTTTTATTTATGTTTAACAAAACGTCCCAACTTCATTGGAATTGGGGTTGTATTTGAATATTCAATAGGTGTAATTCTTTTATTGTGTGTGTTTAGTTTTAAAGTGAACCTCAAAGAGACTGTCAATAAACGACTTTAAGCAAGCAACATTCACTCTTGTTCCTTGCTCATATGTTAGCACCTTAGCAACGTGTTGATGAGATCATGTGGGCCATCCGGAGGCTACTGGATAGAAGTGTTGGAGCGGAGCATGGAATAGACTGCTTGTAAAGGAGTGGTAAAATCGAATTTAGATCCAGTCTAATCTGATGCGATCGTTTTTTTTGCTGACATCCAATCGATTTCTGAGCTCAAAGATCGGATCGGAACACCCCTATTATTCTCGTCGTTTCTACAATTAGCAGTTTATGGTCATAACAACGAGGCAGAAGTTGGCCCATATGGTGAAGACACACAAAAACACAAAGTCAAGCATCTCTGTCATGTATACAGCCCGTCAAGTCAATGTGCAAGTTCAAATCTTATCACTAAAACATAAACAACAAGACTACACCAAGAACACAAATCACAATGTATGGTACATGGAAGAGGACAGATCTGTACTATTTTTTTTATCCTGGGGCCATTGAAATGCTTTCAAAGTCAATCAAATGGCAAAAGGAGAAACTAAATTCCTCTAATACGCTGCGCGCTTACTTTCATTTGTCTGTCTTGGACGCAAGAAGTTGGGAATTTCCATTTGAATTTGGGGTGGGGGTCCCGTTGCAATTCAAAGTTTGAAAAGAGAAAAACTCCTCGATTTTCAGTATTATCCGGATTTCACCATCATTTAATGTGTTCTCGCTAGACACATAAGCCATCATGCATCATGGAAAATGATTGCTATAAATCAAACAAAAACAGCCAGCCAACGAACAAACAGCACTCAAAACGTAGTTACCTCACACTCTTTCACTTTGGTGCTTGGCATAAGTACCCAACACCGCTGTCATGTTTTCTAAAAACTTGAAGGGAAATAAAAGAGCTACAAAAAGCTGAGAAAAACACTCTGCTAAACTTAAGCTTTATAAACCCTGTCTCACTTGTTTATGTAAATAGTCCATGCCACTTTGCATGGGTGCCCATCTTTATTCAGGACATCAACGCATGGACAAATGTCAATAGCTAAACATGATAAGCAGTCTCTGGGCTCTACACGCCACTTGCCAAGATGGAGCAGTGATAAAAGGACAACACGCTGGTAGTTGTGTTTGTTTTCCAGCCTAGCACAAGCTGCTGGGAGATGTTTCTTTGCCACTAGCTTTAGGTGGTCTGAAGGCATGGTGCCAGTGAGTCGGATGAAGAGAATTAACGGTGGACATAAGCTCTTGTAAACCAGTGTACCTTACTGGCATTAAGTATTTTTTAACAGCAACACATCAAATGGGGATTCAACTTGTCAACAAATGAATAAACATTCAATTTCCTTTGCTGCATGCAGAAAAAAACAACCTTGCAAATCACTTGTCACGAGTCAAAGCTATGCTACTCACTCAGGTTGTGTGTGCAGTGGGGAAGGGGGTAAGTTTAAAAGCCGAGCATGAAATATTCTGTCACTCACCCCCCTTCAGCTGCTCTTCTGCAACTTCCATGTCATTGTCTGCGGAAAGTGAGAAAAGACAGCCTATCAAAGCATGTTGTTGATAGAACAAATCTTTAAAATGTGTCTCTTGATTATAATTATAGAATTATAATCATTGGATCTTATCTATTCCATTTGTATGTGCTTGCTATGTTCATTACTGAAGGTAATGGAATTTTGTGACAGTAATAAAGAGCTAAAATTACAAACATGGTAGTTTGTTTTATAACTATCCTCCTTCTTGCCCTCACACCAGCTCAGACATTTCACCTCTCTCAACTGCTCTACCAGACGTCCTTGGTTCTATTACATTAAAATGACTCACAGTATTCGTGAGTGTGTGTGTGTGTGTGTGTGTGAGAGACATCCTTTTTCAATTACATCTATAGAAGTTGGCTCAGCATATATTACGCAAAACCTCCCGTTTCCTCCCAATACAAGTAATGTAAACTGAGTTGGACAAGTGGGTCTTAAAAATCTCTTTGATTTTTTCAGAGCCTGACGGAGTGAACCAGAGGTGTTTCTGCTCGGACGAGTTTTGCTGCAAAGTGGGAGATGACAAGACAGCTTTGGATGTTGCTTATTAAGCAGACAGAAAGCAACTATGCTTGGCTCCCATTATACAAACACACAAAGATTCGGCTCAGATCAGCATGAAGCTTTAAAGCATGACATTATATGCTGGGTGTTGCCTTGAAAAACATACACGCTATTAGTATGTGTAAGAGCATCAATATGGCTGCAAAAGTATGTCTGTGCCATGATTGCACCTGAGTGAGCAACCATCCAGTGCGATGAAAGGCTTTTGTCATCTGCTCTGAGCACATCAGAGCTCCTAGTGGAGTCAGTGACAGCCTTTTTTCCCCCTATTGTATAACACTGAATAAAAGGCTACACTGCATTCATCTAAGGCTGCTTTGGGAAACATGGAGAGTCTCAGCTACTGTCACATGCACAATTCTAGCAAGCAGCCAGCGAAAACACAAAAAAACCAGGATGTGCGCATGCAAAAACGGGTGTAAACTTGAATGCGTACGCAAACAGATGGCAGCTTAATTTTGCACGTCGTGGGAGGAGTATACGCAAATAGATGAATTTAGCATGACACAGTAAAACTCTTCCGGCATAAAAGGAATACAGATTTTCCATTCTGCTTGACCTAACAGCCGTACAGGACCAAAAAAAAGGAAGATGAATTTAGCATGTAAAATTTTGATTTATCAAACCAAAGACGAATTGCAGTGGCTGATTTTGTATCGTTAAATTGCATGTCTGAAAGCCAGAAGAATACCAGCCTGTGCCATCATCGCGCAGCGATAATGAAAGGTGGTGGTACAACTTTTCTCCACGTGTTAACATTTTTGAAATGCCAACAAACATCACAAGAACGATGATTTAGCAATGTAATTTTGAAGCTTATCATCAGAGGGCTGAATTGGAGCCAGTCACAAGAAGGAGTCATGCCATTTTCACCCATGACAAAATTACTTTTTTTAACTCTGCATTTTTGTGTGTCTGGGTCATTTCCAAGCACTAGGACAACTGTTGTTGGCCTCTCCCAGAGCAGTTTCAGGTGTGCTGTCCAACGTTTTAAATGCAATGTTACACTGGATAGGCATACACATCCCAGAGATTTGAATGAAGCTGGTGCATCTCTCAAATGCTCCACTTATGTGTGTGGTTTTTATGTTTTACTGTGACCGTGTGCTGCACTTTGAAGCCGGTAACACCTATGAGTGGGTGAACGCGCAACAGGCATGCAAACACCCACAGGAAAGTGAATTGCAAAACTGAAAAACTGCATTCCCTCAGGGCGTATTGTCCCGCGCAGAGCATACTGTCCCATTTTTAGTAGTTACGCTATTTATTTCAGTCTCTGTCCATGTCTGGACAGTATGCCAAAACATGTTCAGACATGTTTATAAAATGTATCCTTACATCTGCCAAAAGTGACTAAGAGGGTGTGAGCTCGTGCGCTTTCTGGCGATCACATCTCTAACACGCTGTGGTCTTCTCATTTCCCTGCCCTGGGGGAAAGCCTTGTGAAACCAACACAGACTTCATTTTCACCCCTCACAGGGCTGCTGCCGCCCCTCACATCCTCTGTCAATGTAATACGTGTGTGAGATACAAGCGTGTGAGCACAGTGCAGCTTCGCCACTTCCCAAGCAGTGGGGGGTAGAGGTGGTGGGGTGGGCGCTTCCGTCACAGACGTGGTTGTGGGGGCATGGAGTTGGAGTATAGAGTGTATTAACAGCCATGTAAACAATTGTCAATCGCAAAGTCAGTGAAACCGTTGGAGAGAAACACAACAGCCCCTATGGATGCGAGGGCTGGTTTTATATTGTCAGCACTGAGGCTCACCAAGGAGATGAAATTATGGAAACCAGCTTGTGGGCAGCCACCCTGATAATATGAGTTGAAAAGTGTAACCAGAATCAATTTCAATGTGGTTTCACTGTCTAAAACCACAGCTGCCCTCACTGCTTGCAAATTCTGTGCCAAGACAAGCATGATGTCAATCAAAAACTACCCAATGGAATCATGTTATTCTGTATTAATTGATTTACCGATTCATATTTTTATATACTGTAGCTGAACCTTTTGTGTGGAATGACTTAAAATGTGTGTAGTGTATTAAAAAAACAACACCAGTAAGTCCTTTAAGCAAGCTAACAGATGGATTGAAGGGATTGTCTTTATATGTAGTTTCTGTTCATATCAAATCCTTCCTTCTTTCCTTGATGGCTTATAATGTGAACTTGAAATGTGGGACTTGTAATACTGTTCAGTTGTCCAGCATGTGATCACAAAACAACATCTTGAAAAAATGTTCATCACTTTTTGTCTGTACAATTTGTTGAAATTCATCTTGGTTTATTTTATTGTGTGTGTTTTTTTTAGTATGACGTCGTTAACTAATAATGAGCTTATTAGAGATTTTAGTTTGTAGCTAAACCAAGCCAAGCTGGTCCACCATGATAAATGCTTAAACCCTAAGCAACCTTAATATATACCATTCACAGGCTAAATTGTTGGTATCCTTCCTCAAAGAAAAGAAAAACTCACAGTGCTCACTGATATAACAATACTGAAAATTAACTAAAGAAAATCAGGCATTGCTTTTTTTGTGGTCCAGAAGAATCATACAAAATTATAATAATACAAATTATAACAACGAAAGTGGCCTGGACTTGACTTCATATTTTCTTGCACAACCATTTGACCCTGAAATCAAACTATTCTGGAACCTTTAGGACTTGAGACTTATTCACCTGGTGACAGGGATTTTGGCCCACTCTTCGTGGGCAAACTGTTCCAGCTGCCTCAGGTTTGAAGGGTTCCTTCTCCAGACTGCATGTTTCAGCTCCTTCCACAGGTGTTCAGTAGAATTTATTGTGTGTGTATCAAGGCTTTTCAGAATAGTCAAATGCTTTGTTCTCAGCCATTCTTGACCATATGCTTTGTGTTTTTATCCTGTTGGACTTGTGGGCTGTGACCAGGTTTTCTGCCACTGGACAGCCCAGTTCGTTCCAGAATGTCTTAATAGTCTTGACATTTTATTCTATCGTGCTGATTCAAGACACCCCGCAGCCCTGTGACCACTGTGGGGTTTTCTTCCTTGAATGAATAAGTACCAACAATTTAGTGCCACTTAAATTGTTCAGTGAATGTTATAGTTTGGCTTTTTCCTCAAGTTTATTTATTTATTAAATAGGATCTTGTACGAAAAAATAATGTAATTAGTACAAAACCTACTTAGGGGATTACCTTTTTTTTTTAATCATTAGAGTGCTTGGCTGCGGGGCTTTACGCACGGATTCCTGCAGTCATAATGCTGGAAAGAATTTCTTACAGCGCTTGTCTTTTTGTAAGATTTCATACTATGTTCTCGTGGTCAACAGGAAATGCGACGGTTCATGTAAGCCCACAAGAAATGCATGGCAACATAATTGACATGGTCTTCTAAATGATAAAGCACAGGAAAGGGGAGAATGAGTGGCAAAAGTGGCGTGGAGACAAGGAGAGGTCTCAGTGAGAGCGAGTGAGGACTACAGGAGACGATAATAAGCAGAGTCCGTGTGATGTGACATTAAATGCTCACTGATGTCAGGGGACTCAAGAATGTCTAGGTGTCCGTGTGATGCACTGAATGCAGAAGCAAAAACATCTGATTGCCTGTCTTTGACCGTGAGAATGATGGAAAGTTCCGAAGCACACCTGCTATCATTCTTCGCAGGCTAAATAAATGTCTTTTTACACGTTGCAATGTTACCAATCAGCATTTCTTTGTTTGTTTGTGTCAAACCGATAAGCTTCGCAATCGTCCTTTGAGGCACAGTGTCAAGTTTACAGTCACAACAGAAATTGTGTTATCATTATTTTCACCATCATTCTTCATAGAGCGGCTGCTGTCTTTCAGTATGGTTTGAGCATGCAAATAATGTGAACAAATTAAAGAGATGGAGAATTAGACAAATGTGTAAGACCTAGTCTTTCATGGACTATAAGGGGCGTCATATCCCCTCCCTCACACACATGGGCACAGAATACCTGGGCTGGCATCTTGGCACTGAGAGTGGTATTTTATGGGAGCACAGCTGTTGTATATCTCTATTATTTATATTTAAGAATAAGCAAACCATTTAAAATTTGAAGTATAATCTTTGACATTCATTTTTACTGACTTATTTTCACTGTTGGGAGGAAACCCTGTGTGTCTAAATATAGTCAATTTGATGTATATATATATATATATATATATATATATATATATATATATATATATATATATATATATATATATATATAGACACACACAGTGGGTACAGAAAGTATTCAGACCCCCTTAAATTCTTCACTCTTTTTTATATTGCAGCCATTTGCTAAAATAATTTAAGTAATTTTTTTTCCACATTAATGGTGAACCTTCAGCCCAGTCTGAGGTTCTGAGCACTCTGGAGAAGGTTTTCGTCCAGGATATCCCTGTACTTGGCCGCATTCATCTTTTCTTAGATTGCAACCAGTCGTCCTGTCCCTGCAGCTGAAGAACACCCCCACAGCATGATGCTGCCACCACCATGCTTCACTGTTGGGACTGTATTGGACAGCTGATGAGCAGTGCCTGTTTTTCTCCACACATGCCACTTAGAATTAAGGCCAACAATTTCGATCTTGGTCTCATCAGACCAGAGAATCTTATTTCTCACCATCTTGGAGTCCTTCAGGTGTTTTTTTTTTTTTTTAGCAAACTACATGCAAGCTTTCATGTGTCTTACACTGAGGAGAGGATTCCGTCGGGCCACTCTGCCATACTGGTGGAGGGCTGCAGTGATCGTTGACTTTGTAGAACTTTGTCCCATCTCCCGATTGCATCTCTGGAGCTCAGCCACAGTGATTTTTGGGTTCTTCTTTACCTCTCACACCTTCTCCCCCGATTGCTCAGTTTGGCCGGATGGCCAGCTCAAGGAAGGGTTCTGGTCATCCCAAACGTCTTCCATTTAAGGATTATGGTGGCCACTGTGCTCTTAGGAACCTTAAGTGCAGCAGAGATTTTTTTGGAAGCTTGGCCAGATCTGTGCCTTGCCACAATTCTGTCTCTGAGTTCTTCAGGCAGTTCCTTTGACCCCATGATTCTCATTTGCTCTGATATGCACTGTGAGCTGTAAGGTCTTATATAGACAGGTACGTGGCTTTCCTAATCAAGTCCACTCAGTATAATCAGACACAGCTGGACTGCAATGAAGATGTAGAACCATCTCAAGGATGATCAGAAGAAATGGAGCGCCCAGAGTTAAATATGAGTGTCATAGCAAAGGGTCTGAATACATATGGGTGTGTGATATTTCAGTTTATCTTTTTTAAAAACTCTGCAAAAATTCAACAATTCTGTTTTTTTCCTGTCAATATGGGGTGCTGTGTCTACATTAATGAGGAAAAAAAATACTTCAATGATTTTAGCAAATGGCTGCAATATAACAAAGAGTATATATATATATATAACGAATTTTGAGGTGGAAGCCCAAACTATGTAAAACTAAACAAATAAATACATGAAATTGTTTCAATTGTGGGCCCTGAATCTATAATCTATGACAGTTTAACTTTTTGAATGGAATTATGGAAATAAATAAACCTTGCCATGATATTCACATTTTTTTGGAAAGGGTCTGTGTGTATATAATCTCAAATTGATCCTATTGGTCTGACCCCAAGACATCCGCCATATACAATATATACATTGTTAACCAATTAAAAGTGTTAATAAAAGCTTCAGAAAAAAACTCTCTTGAACGCTCACTGCGTGGGAGGCGTGCGCCATTATGTCTTCTCAAGTTTTGAAAGTCTCTATGTTTTTAAGACAATAACGATGGAAAATAATTAGGTTAGATACATTTTCTTTTGCTTAAAAATAGATAGCTGTCATGCTTTGGTGCAGAAGAAATGTGTCAGCCTCAAAAGGAAATTGGCAGAAGCAGATTAATTTCTGTGTTATATGCGGAACCTCACGTGACCAAACAAGGAAAACAGGATTGCGGACTTCCTGAGTATTCTGCATTAGTTAACGTGACTACGGGTTGACGACATGATGGTTTGAAGAAGACCTTACTAATTTTATTTTTTTATGGCTAGTGTCTTTGGACAAATGTTACATACATGTATATTCTTTATTAATACAAATATGATATGACACATGAACAAGAACAATGTCCAAATATTGCATATTGTCATCTTTGGTGGTTCTGTGGTGACATCTTGTGTTACCTGTGCCGAAAGGAAGTGCTTTCACTTCTTTTTCCGAATGCGAAAGTTGCTTGCGTACACACTTGTGCATTACACTGTTTTAGTCAGCTCATCGTTTTATTGATTGCATCACTCATGGCTCTTAGACCTTTGAAAAAGTTTTAGATGATTATGTAACCAGTCATTTGTTTTTGTGAAGTATTAAAGCCTTTTTGTGTTGTTGAGAAGTCGACATGAGCACAGACTTTGATGCACACAGCTAGCAGTTGCGATGTGACCGTATCATTTTCAAATCAAATACAGCGCAATAAATTTGTGATTTTTTTCTTTCTTTTAGTTAATTAATTTGGCAGTTGAACATGATTTTGGGATGGTGTTGTGAATATACAAGGTATAATTCCAATTTAAAAGATGTGGTGTTTGGTAAATTAAACAAGATGACGTTTTTTTCAGGATTTGGGAGATGCGAGGATCAAGACCGACAAGCACAACAATCTTATACATAAAATATAACAATACCATCATTGAATCTAAAATGTTGCCTCCGTGACAAGCAAAGATAGCTGTTTTGTTTCCCCTCTATTACCGCTTATGGCAAGATGTAGGGCAGTTATCTAGTGACAGCTCTTGTAAGTGGCCGGCATGATAAGTGGAGAAAACACCTCCACATTCTCATCTGAGAGCACTAATATGATGCGACGGGGACTGGGTAGACGAGGACAGGCGATATAATTAAGGTCTCTACCCAGAATGTAATCTTTTAGGAAGGCGAGCGGGACTGGTGATGGGCGCACACAGGGAACAAAACACTCTCCATCTGGGAGAAGCGAGACGGAGGCCTGAGAGCCGCTATTCCGTTGGGGAGGTGGGGGGTGGAAAGTAAGGTAAATGGTAGGTAATGCAAGGCTGGTAAAGCCAGACAGCCTCAGCTGAGTGGCTCCCGAGCTATTCAACTCAATCCTCTATGGAGCCCCCATCAGAACCTGTTACGCCTTCTGCCCTCGCCAAGAAATAATGCTGCTACCAGGGATGGAGGGTGTAAGGGTGAGTCATAAAGTACAATGGGAGTAGAATGTAACAGATGTTTATCTCACAAAGTCTTATAGGGCACCAACCAAGGATTATAAATGGCTGTTAAGTATTAATACATTTGCTTCTTGCCAAAAATATTTGCATCTGAGGCCCATGATGATTGATGACATTTAAATGTTACATTAAAATCACATTGGATTATCAACAATTGTTTAGCAAACATCCGTTTGCGATACATTGACAAGTGCAGAAAATATTTACATTTAGTCTTAAGGAAATACATAAGCACTTGTTTTCGAAAGCTGTCAGAAAAAAAATCTCATTTTGAATCTCCCAGATGATCGTGTGGGTGTATCGAAAATGATAACACAAGATTCTACATATACTTCTTGGCATGTACACGGAACCAAAGTGACAAGACCATCCAAGATGTTTGGTTAGGTGAGCGGAGACAACATATAATACTCACAAAATGCACAGTATAATTTAGCAATGAATTTAAAAATTAAGATAAATTGCCCGTAGGTGTGAATGTCAGTGCGAATGGTTGTTTGTTTATGTGTGCCCTGCAATTGGCTGGCGACCAGTTCAGGGTGTACCCGCCTCTCTCCCGAAGCTTGCTGGTAGTTAAGACACATACCTTCAAATATAATGGACATTTTCTTCTTGTAGATGGTGAAGTCAGTTTCTAGGAAGACACAGAAAATGACTCGTGTGATCTGCACAGAAAGAGGATGTAGAAAAACAATTAGTTCAAAAGTAAACTCAGCGTGTTCAATAAAAGAGTAACCAAGCGGAACATTTTGGATATTGAAACTTTGTGCAATAGCAAGACACAATCATCTTCATTCAGGAGTCTGATTAGGTACCATCCCTATTGAGACCACCCGAATTAGCCATTTGAGAGTGCTTGTAGCAAATAGTGAGCACATAACCAGAATTAGCATTACCAAATGGGTGCACGTTAGAGCAGAGCAATATCCTTCAAGACCACAAAAGGAACAGGCAATTTCGACTGTTTTCACTGAGCATGCAATTTACGAAATTAAAATGGCAAAAACATGTTTTTACTTCACATGTGTGGGTAATAAAGCCACAATTACATTGATATTGGTAGCTTTCAAAAAAGGTACTCCAGCTTGAACACTAAAACTTGTTCATCTTTACCTTTTCAATTTTCAAGTGTTATGGTCAAAGAGAAATGTATACACAGATGAAAGAATATAATAAAGCCATAAAGTGAGCCCAATAAAATGCTCACTGCCAACTGTCCCACATTATTACCTGTAATAGGTGAAGTTGAAAATGGCCTATAATGATGTGCAGTCGGGGGAAAAAGAGAGAATGAAACACGCAGGTAACAGAGTTGTGTCTTTGCAGAAAAAACAAACTTAAGACAGCACATTGTTCATGTTTTTGGAGTTCTGCTCTCTGAAATCAGGTAGCCACTAGTCTGAATAACGGTAATCTTACACACTAACCATTAGAGTAGCATTATAGATAACATCATGGTTATTAGGTAGTCCTGCTATGGAGGCAGAAATTGAGCTCACTTTCTGGACCCAACACAGGGATCAAATTCAAAGAGACCCCCTTCTGGTTTCCATACAGGCACAGATCTATAAATAGTTCCACCACCGGGGCTTTGTAGTAAATGTTAGGGGTTACTTCAGGATGGGGATAGTTTATTTTGCTCGATCTCCAGAGGATGCTTGTTCATCAAATGTTGTCTCCCTCTCAATCATCAAACAATTAGGGAAAGAAAGCTAGTGGAATTGTGTGTACATTGTTAAACGATGCGTGGAAAAGTAATAATATGCCACGATAATGCATATGACAATGTACTGTGTACTATGCAGGATGGCAGCACCCCAGGAATCCCATTAGTCTTTTATGGAGCTTAATCCTAAAAGTAATTGCCCACTGTGAAACGAATCATAAAGGCAAGCCTTACTGTGAAACACAAAGAAAGGCTTCTTATGAGCCTATGCTGACTGCGTGTAACAAGATGTTCTGTTACTTAACCTGTTCATTTATTTCATTTCAGTTGGGCCGGCCCCACTGGCACAGACGAGAAAATGAGGTGAAGGATGACAAAACACACCACAGGGAACAAACTGTCGCATTACAAATGAAATGACTGCGAGGATCAAATTTAATTGTGCAGAAATGTAAGCGTGTGCAGCACTGGTAATGCAAATGTTTTCTGTAAGTCTTCACAAGGTTTTCACACACTGTTACTGGTATTTTGGCCCATTCCTTTATACAGATCTCCTCTAGAGCAGTGATATTTTGGGGCTGTCCCTGGGCAACACAGACTTTCAACTCCCTCCAAAGATTTTGTATGAGGTTGAGATCTGGAGACTGGCTAGGCCACTCCAGGGCCTTGCAATGCTTCTTACAAAGCCACTCCTTCGTTGCCGGGCGGTTTGGGATCATTGTCATGCTGAAAGACCCAGCCACGTTTCATCTTCATTGCCCTTGCTGATGGAAGGAGGTTTTCACTCAAAATCTCACGATACATGGACCCATTCATTCTTTCCTTTACACGGATCAGTCGTCCTGGTCCCTTTGCAGAAAAACAGCCCCAAAACATGATATTTCCACCCCCATGCTTCACAGTAGGTATGGTGTTCTTTGGGTGCAACTCAGCATTCTTTCTCATCCAAACACGACAAGTTGAGTTTTTACCAAAAAGTTCTATTTTCCCAATCCTCTTCTGGATCATCCAAATGCTTGCTAGCAAACTTGAGACGGGCCTGGACATGTATTGGCTTAAGCAGGGGGACACATCTGGCACTGCAGGATTTGAATCCCTGGCGGCATAGTGTGTTACTGATGGTAGCCTTTGTTACTTTGGTCCCAGCTCTCTGCAGGTCATTTACTAGGTCCCCCCCGTGTGGTTCTGGGATTTTTGCTCACCGTTCTTGTGATCATTTTGACCCCACGAGGTGAGCCCCAGATCGAGAGAGATTATCAGTGGTCTTGTATGTCTTTCATTTTCTAATAATTGCTCCCACAGTTGATTTCTTCACACCAAGCTGCTTACCTATTGCAGTCTTCCTAGCCTGGTGCAGGTCTCGATTTTTTTTTTCTGGTGTCCTTTGACAGCTCTTTGGTCTTGGCCATAGTGGAGTTTGGAGTGTGACTGTTTGAGGTTGCGGACAGGTGTCTTTTATACTGATAACGAGTTTAAACAGGTGCCATTAGTACAGGTAACGAGTGGAGGACAGAGGAGCCTCTTAAAGAAGAAGTTACAGGTCTGTGAGAGCCAGAAATCTTGCTTGTTTGTAGGTGACCAAATACTTATTTTCCACCATGATTTGCTAATCATTTCTTTTTCTTCCCGCCCCCTCCCTCATTTTGTCTTTCATAGGTGAGGTATACCTATGATGAAAATTACAGGCCTCTCTCATCTTTTTAAGTGGGAGAACTTGCACAATTGGTGCCTGATTAAATACTTTTTTTCCCCCACTATATTCACGTAGCTCTTCAGAAAGATATTATTGGCACGTAAGCCTACTGATATCCAAAAGAAGCACTGATTAGTGTAAATGTATAATAGAGTCATGAAATTCAAAGCTACAAACTATTAAAGATTTTAAGCTTTTCAAGACTAGTGTGTGTGTAGTTTGGTATGTGTGCCGCTCCCCGCAACAATCAAGGTTGAAAAAGGTAATGGAAGACTAATTAGAAAGCTGGGTTCCCTGCATGCCACCATGCCTTGTCATTATTCATCCCTGATTGGAGCGTCTTTGCCAAAGGGTGCGCGCAATATGATTGGATCCCATGACTGCTTCAGGCAGGGATGGTCAGCTTGACCAAAAAATAAATAAAAAATCTTCCGTACACTAAGGTACTGTACTTTATTGGTGTGTCTTTCTCCAAGGCGCACTGAAGTAGATTCCAACCTTGATGCAGCCACCTGATTCTCCTCCTCTATAATCAAGCATCATAGCTATGTATAATAATGTATCCAGAAAAATATTGTGCATTTATTGAACTACTAAGTACAGATGCCAGGCATATTCTCAAACTGTATATTTCTGTACAGTATGTCATAAAAAAGTCAACAATATATTATATATGGAACATTACAGACCCATTTGTACACTGAGAGCATACTTATATGTGTAGGTTTTACCACAGCAATGAAGAATTTGACTCAAATTTCTTTCATTATACCCAAATTCTTCCTCTAAGAAGGTAGAAGTAATCAAGCCTATCAACCACTACAACTCATTTTTCTATGAATCCAAGTTCCATAAAGTTATGACTATAAGCTGAGACTTTCCCCCCGGGTATAACCCGTGCTGCTTCAACAACGATGCGGCATATTTTTTTTCGATCCTAGGAACGCCACATTCTTGTCTATTCTTAGCTTCTCTTTAACTTATTAAAATTGTGTTAACTATTCATGAAGTTTCGATGAGTGTTAACCGTTCACGTTTTTAAATCAAACCTGCCCTAATTGAAGCTTTTGGATCAGTATTCAGATCTGCTCTGCTCAAGCGCTGCTTGTTCAAGTCAAAGTGAGGCTAAAGGCCTCTTTATACTCCTGCGGTCGCGCGGCCGACAACGCCCGCATTACATCACGCAACCCACGAATAGCTGTGCAGCTTTCCTTGCACCCGACAAAAATAGTTGCTGCGGGTCGAACGCCGCGGAGATCATCTCTCGTGATTGGTCCGTTTTAGTCACATGCTGTGATGACGTACGAGCGTGCCCATTGGTTCTACATACCATCAATGTCGCCGCCTTCTCGATCAATTTTGCAGCATAATTAAATGTATCATCTGGTCATTTATGTTCTGTCGCGGTCGCCATTGTTGTTGCTTTGTTCCTTGTTACTGAAAGGGAAGTAAAAACGGCATCCGGAAATGGAAACCTTGTGGTGTCCTATCCAATACCAGCCATAGCGACACTCCTGACCGACTTGGAGGTGAACTGCAGCACACTTTCAAAACAGCGCACGTGGGTTGCGCTCGAGAATAAAGGCAAACTACGCGTGGGACAGCCGCAGTGACGTCAGCGCGGTCGCCGTCCACGCGAGTATAAAGAGTCCTAAGATTCTGGACCTTATCTTTGTTGTGTAGATTTTTTTCTGTGGAAGTAGCAGCATTTTCACTTCTGTTTTACTTTGTGCTGTTCCAATGTTTTTTTAATATCCTACAGTAAGGTTGGCAGTTTTTGGTTTGACTTGCATTTGTGTGTAAAATGTGTGGTATAAATAAAAAAATGGCAGCGAATATACTGCTCATACCAATACGCTCAATTCAGATGGAATTTTATGGAAAATATCTTAATCATTAAACTGCATTATCTTTAATTCCCCATTTGTTTGTTATACAGTAAATTTGATTGCTAATTTTGGTAATTCCCTGTATTGACTAGAGAGCAGTCCAGAGTGGACCCCGCCTCTTACCCAAAGTCAACTCGGTAAGGCTCACCAGCTCACCCGTGACCCTAATGAGGACAAGCTGCACAGGTGATTGATGGCTGGATGGATTTCAGTAAGTATCAATGCTGTTAAGGGCATTTGGAGCATTAACCACACCGTGTGGCAGTCTAATGCATTTCTTAAGCGCTGAATATATCAGGAGATTATTACCATTACATGTTTCGTGCAGAGAAAAATGATTTGTGTTGTGATCAGTACATGAAATGACTTGTTGTTGTCTTGAGAGACTATTAAAAGCTATTTTAATATATGTGGATCTGTAGCACATGACAGCGGTGCAAGGTTCACTGGGTGCCCCTAACTAACTGGCTCTGGCAGCAGAATAGGACATGCAGGAACAATTCATGCATTTTTTTGCTCACTTGTACATCCATCTTGATTTTTTTTCAAGAGGAGGGAATAGGTTGCCCTACTCCTGCTGTTTGAACTCAAAAGACAACTGTGCACACTGCACTTCGTCATGAAATAGGTACCCGCTGAAGCGCACTATTCCCCAAAATATATATTGAGGTTTGCAGAGTTGGCTTAAGAATTCTTGCTTTACTTTTGGTTAAGCTTGTGGTGGGCAAGCATCATGCAATGGATGAAATCAGTGAACATAAATATTGCAACTTGTAATGTATTAACACACACACAATCCAATATAAGAGCTTTATCACAAAATTGTACCGTCACAAAGATAACTGGAAAGGCATTCAGTGGAGCGACAACCTCTGCCAAGACCAAAAAAACCAGCCGAAAGGGGTGGTAACACATATCTTTTTAAGAGCATCTCCCGCTTCATCTGGTGGGTCACTTTCCCACTTGGTCCTGATATCATTGGGCCATAACAGCACACACACACACACACACACACACACAGAAAAGTAAAATCTGTCTCCACCTTTATCTGGACCAAAATTGGATGTGTTCTTCCTTAGTCCATAAGCCATCCTTTTAAAAAATATAGTGGAAATATTTTTTTGTGTAGTGCTAACTGGACAATACAAGAGCGGCTGTTTGATACAGCTCTTGTATTGGATCTCATAAATTTGTGGATGTGCACCAAATGTCGTGACCAACGAGTGCAAATTATTCTTGTAAGGTTTAATCAGATCGCAAATAACTATGACAGGCTTCATGTGTGTTCTTACATGGATAGTGTGTGTCATTGTTCTAGAGACTAAAAGACGCCAGTATATTTATTCCACAGCCAGAAATATCTCCTCATAATAGACTACAGCATCAAAGGCATCATCAGGAGGACTTCGCCTCCTTTGTTGTCTACAATGTAGGTTTAGTTCGAGGCTTCACTTTGAAGCAGGCAGACCACGTCCAGGCCTTGTTTGTGATGTAATTACACACACCTGCGTCTCCTTGTTCACAGAGCGTGTAGCCAGAGAAAAGAATGTTCTTTCTTGCAGGCCACATTCTAATCAGAGTAGTGTAAATAAATTATCCTTCTTGCAGTGGAAAAAAAAGACAACATGTATGTTCAGTAAGTCAGCAGTCATCTGTTTAGTTACATTGCAATTATACTCTTGGTCAAACCGGATTTTTTCATACTGCAGTTGGTTTGAACCAAAGTCGGATTGCTTTCTCACCTCAACTTAACCATATCAGAGTTTGTTTGATTATTGGGGTCATACCTAGCCAAACAAACCGCACCAAGAAGGGGAGGGGGGGGGGGGGGGGGGAACACAGCTTGAATGAATTTTTCCAAAGGGTGCTATAGACATTAAGGCTGAATTTACACTGGAATTCCCAATCCAGACTGAGTGCCTATACCCAATTTCCTTCGACAATTTCAATTCAGGTGACATGCGATAGCACTGTGCTTACATTCATTGAATAAATGACATCCTGTATGGAAAGACATCCAAAATGCACTTAAGCAGCAGTGACAACACACAGGTAAGCAGTAGTTGACCTTCAGCTCCTCAACGCTGGTGTTCTCGTTTCAACTCCTCTTCAACGCTGCACCGGCTGCAGAAAGCAGCATATAATACTAACAAACATACATATATCATCTTACAAATACTGAACATTAAATATCGTCCCCCAGTTGTTGAAATGACGGTAAACTTGACATTACTCCTACTACTGGTCGCAGTCTACAATTATTTTTCCTTTTATGTAGCGAATGTACCTCATTTACACCATATTTAATGCTTAAGTTTTCTTCTGTAGTTTAGCTTTACAGCGTGTCTTTTTAACGTGTTTGTTTGTGATGTTTGGGCAGACATCAGTGTGTATTTTTCACAGATGGCCGTATTTCGATGTCAGGATTGTACTGATAGTTAGAGCCGATCTGCCTGATTATGCTGCAGTCGCATTAGCAGATATACGATTCATATCAGATTTAGAATTTGGATTTTGATCTGACTATATCCATTTTACATTTTTTTTTCCTCTTTAGGCCATCATAGCCATGGAAAAAAAGTTGAATGTATTTTAATATCCAGACTGTGACTCCATGACTCCATCATGACATGAATCTTCTGCTACTTTAAAAGCTGCAGGACACTGTAATGTCCCATGTTAAGATTAAGGAGCGTTGGCCACTCGGGGAATGCTGTGAGAAGCTTCTCAGTTTGACTTTGATTGACCCCGGGCAGAAGCTACACCTGCAGTAAGCTGGAGCATTATCATTTCAAAGACAGCCTCAGAAAAGGTTGTCCCTTTGAACAAAATGCCTCCATCCATACATCAAAGCAGACGCCTGACATTGGACTCGGTGAAATGATGGTTACTACCAAAGCCCCAGAAGAAAGCGCTGGACTGAAGAATCTGAACTTCCAAAGCCTATCGATGTTAGATACTGAATAAATCACACAAAGGGCATTAGGACAGCCAGTGCAGTCACTTGAATATTGCCTAAAAGACGACAAGAGTTTTGTAAATGCTTATGTGAAAAATTATGCATGAGCGCTCAGCACAGGGTGACTAAATAGAAGTGATAACATTCTGCTAAGCCGCCTGCTTATTTCATCAGTGTAAAACATCACAAAGCGGCTCCTAAAGCTGCATGTAGAACAGAATATCAAACATTTTGACAGGGAAATGCTGTCTCGCCAGGTTTGGAAAAACACATTGTATGTTAATTCAATTTGTATGTTAATTCAACAAATCTGTTATTTTTCAAAACATTTGAGCTCAGCTGGAGTGTAGCACGTATCAGGCATCAAACATTTTATTGCTCCTTTTCAAAGACGATTTGCTCAAACTGAGAGCTGAACAGCTTCTGACAACTCGATCTGAAGTTTAGAAATACTGAAACAAAGTCAGTTGGAAAGTATGTTTAATATGTCATTGTTTTATCCTTCAATATACATTTTGAATTATTTTATGAAACATACATCATGTATCTGAAAGACGGGGCAGGCTTTATGGATTTTAGGTGCGTCAGTAGAGTTGAGCCAATGTCAACACGGGAATTATTTAATTAGCAGGCACTGCTTCCCCAACATGAAGGAACATGTCAATATATTCCTACAAGGACTGCAGATGATATCACTGGGCAGAAACTGAATGTTGAAAAAAGTCATTTAGAATAAGAATAGAAAGATGATTCCCCACCAGGACCTGTAGAGGTCCCTGAACAATTCACCACAGAACAGTATGTGTTTGACCAATGATTTAATAGACTTTTCAATTAATATGGATGGTCAAATGATTTTCATGATGGAATGCTCAAGTTTGAGACTGTGGGGAATAGTTAGAGGGTGAAGGAGAAAGATTTCAAATCATAAAGATGAGAGGAAGTGCAGCTGTGGACAAAGGTCAGAGGGGAATGATGAAGGAAGGACTAATGTGAGGGCTGTATCTATGATCCATGACTGCATCGGTAATGATGTGACCTCTGGACTCTGGCCTATGACAATCTCTGCTGATGAGGCTGCGTGCATGCGTAAGTTTGTCTGTCTGTACGCAGCAAAGATGGACACAGCGATAAGTTTAATGGAATAACATCTGCCCAAGATAGTCTTTGGCGAAGGTGAAATAAGCTTACCTACTGTACGCTCAGCGAGAACTCCATGAGTTAAACTTGCAGTATCAAAAACTCTGCCTTTACAAATACAATGAAGTTTGGGAATGACGGAGATTATTAAGCTTGTTGCGAGGGGTAAAATATTAGAAACAGCTCTCAGTATGAAGCAGTGCAGTACTACATTTTGTATTCTTTCATGTTTTGAGGTAGGACAGTGGGCTTGTGGTTAGCATGTCTGCCTCATAGTTCTCAGGTTCAGACTTCAAATACACAGCATTCCTGTGTGGGGTTTATATGTTCTTCCCGTCCTTGCATGGATTTTCTTTGGCTTTTCTCCACATTTCAAAAACACGCTTGTTAGGTTCACTGAAGACTAAATTGTTCAAAGGTGTGAATGGGTGCTACTCTGAATGTGCACTGCGATTGCCTTGCAACCAGTCCAGGTTGTACCCCACCTGTAACCCAAAGTCAGCTGAAAAGGCTACTGTTCACCCTTGACCCTAATGAGGACAAGCAGTCGACAAAATAGATGAATGGATGTTTCAGATTTTTTCACTCTCTTAACATTGAAGCAAGGGGACGACTGTTGCAGAACATATGGTAATCAGACATTTGCTGTTGTTTGATGCTCTCTAAAACTCCCAAACCTGTATAGTGCGGCCAAGTGTTTTTCTATGAGGAAGTGGTTTTAATGGACTTAAAAATGAGCTGAATAACAGCTGTTTCAGTAACAGCTTACAAAATGAATCGTTCGGCCTGCCAAAGGTAACAACTGGACATAAATATGTTTCCTGGTGCATAAAATTGTGAAAACATTTCTTTCACATGATGTAGAGCTTGGAATACAGGTATCCAATAAGCAAATAATTTTCTCAGACACTAAACTAAACTGGACACTACATTGTTCACTGGCACGCATCAAAGTCAATACAAAATCTGCTCCACTGAACAATATCACAGCATATAGTAAATGGTGTCGGTCTTGTACTGCATCACATTAGATTCTGCAGGTGTATTGCCTACAGTGTTCTTGTAATAGGATTCTACAATAATACTCCTGAGTAAGTTTCCACAATTCTGTTTGCACAATGGTCACTGTACCAAATTATCGCTCTTTTAGTAATTTCAACCTGCTCGAAATTGCTTGAGGACTATGCATCATTTGCAAAAAAAAAAAAAATGTAAAAATTGTGTTGGCATTAACACATTACCGGTAACCTTTCATTGCTCAGTGACTCTCCGTACTGTGTTTTTATGTTTATATGTCTAAGTATTTTCTATCAAATAGAAAAATCTGTTGTCATACTAGAGCGGCTCCAACTACCGGAGAGAAATTCCTCATGTGTTTTTGACATAGTTGGAAAATAAAGATGATTCTGATTTCTCTGGCAAAAGCTATTACACTTTTATAACACAGTCGGTGAACCTAATTTCACAAACAACGCAGACAATATTTTTCACGGTGTCCCTGCCCATGTGCCCTGTGCATCTGATTGAAAACTAATGTTCTCAAAGAAAGAATGTATTAATATTAACATACAGTATCATATAAAGTAATGACATGTGCTGTCATCATTGACCATGTCTCACAATTTTGACACTTTCAGGGATCATATATCCATTTCATAAAGAAAGATGGCTAACATGACAACTACTCTATGAATGTTCTTGAGAGTCCCGATTAAATGAAGATCGAAGGAGTATCAGGATCACTGTTGCGTCAAATGGGTTGCCAGTCGCTGTGGACTTGTTGCAAGAGTTTCCTTCACCGATCCAGTATGGAGCCGGTTTGACTCTCAAGGCCGCCTTACTTCAGTGTGCAATGTGGAAGTGATTCACAGCAACTCACATTATATACTGTATTGCATTTGTCTGTGGCATTGTGCAGCTGTCTGCCGATTCACATACAAATAAACGTAAATACAGTTCAGAGCTCACGGGCTGAGGCTCTCAAATGGGTTGGAGGAGGAGGGCGGAAAGCAACCGGGGAGGGAGGAGTGAAGTTTTAAAGGCCTGTTGCATGTCTAAATTGATGATTGTTGACCTTTACATTGTTACTGCTACGATTGTACTACTTTTATACTATTATTTTTTCCATCGTTTGAAGTTCAGATTTAGTTTTTTTGCCTAGAGTGTCCAATCCACAATTGATTTAGTCCTATAAGCAAATATTTTAATATTATGAGACTCCAATTCACCAATCAGACGATGAGAATTGTAAATAATCTTGTTATAAAAATTATGCAACATTGGTTGGATCAGAATCATCTTTATTTTGCTAAGTATGTCAAAAAACACACAAGGAATTTGTCTCCAGTAGTTGGAGCCCCTCTACTACGACAACAGACAGTCAATTGACAGAGAATAATTTTGAGACATATAGACATTGAGAAAAACAGTCACTGAACAATGAAAGGTTGCTCGTAATCTGGTAATACCGGTACAATTTTTTTTTTTTTTTGACAATTGTGCAAAAAGATGCAGAGTCCTCTAGCACTTAACGCAGTTCAAGTGACTAATATAGCAACAGTTCGGTGCAATGTCCATTGTGCAAAGGGCGCCGTGTCTTCAAGGAATGTATGCAGTTTAAAGTGACTAGTCGTTCGATAATCTGGGACAATGTCGATTGTGCAAATGTTGGAGATACTCCTCAGTCAGTGTGCAAGTGGTGCAGATGCTACTCTGGCATGAGTGGCCAGTATTGGTCAACAACAGATAGGCAAATTGTGCAGCTTGGCGAGACTACTACAGTGAGTGCACGAGTAATGTATAATTGGCCCGACAGAAATGTGACAACAAACTCAAGACAAAGAAACTGGCAGCATGTTGTAATTGTAAGTTAGCTGTTTAAGAAGTTGATGGCAAGAGGGAAGAAGCTGTTGGAATGTCTGCTAGTTTTAGGTATTGGAGCTACAGAATAGCTCCAATACCTGTCCAAATGCCAGAAACAACATTATGCTGACAATGTACATGCCAGTTCGAAAAAAAAATTATTACCTTAAACTCCAGCTTCATCAGATTGACTGAAAATGTAGAGGCTGCGACAAGGACCATGCAAGACCTCCATTGTCAGCTGATGGAGCTCCCAGTGCTTGTAATAAGCGCCTGACCAGTTCACCAACATTCTTTACACTGAGCGACAGGGTGAGATTTCTGTATCAGCATTGGTGCAGAAGCTCCAAATAGTAAAACTGCGTGTAAATCTGAGAGGACGCAGGAGTTACAGAAAGACACAAATGTTATTTTATGCTGCACCAAGTGTCCTTCAGCTATCGCACCAGAGAAACTTGATTTAAAACGGGCTGAAGAAGAGGAGTTGAAACGAGAACACCAATTAGGCAGAAGCAAAAGCATTCCCTGCATTTTTCTGATTTTGCTAAAACAAATCAAGCCCAGAAAACCAGTGGAGATACTCAACATGGGAACAACATTACACTGAATTTAATTAAAAAAAAAAAGACCAATTGCACAATGGGCAGACATGGTTGGTGATTGCAGCATAGTCAGAGAACTAATTTGCACACAGAATCTGCCAGAAACTATTTGGGAGACTGACAATATTACTAGTGCACCTGTATTCCAGCAAGGGCAAATAAAGGAAAGAGCAACAGAAGGAACTAAAATGAGGACTAACCGTTTCGTGATAACGTTCCCTTGTTTCTGTAGGAATACATTCTCAGACAATTGGAGGGGATAGTTCGTTTGCTTCAACAGATTTTTAAAAAATATACTAGGGTTTTGCACATTAACGTTATTTCTAGATAATGTTTTTTGTTGTTGTAATTAGGGAAGCAAAAAAAAAAGAAAAAAAAATCTATTTTGAATTGAATTTTCTTTATTTTAAATGTGAATAAATAAAACAGTAACAGACAAACAGCCAACTAGATTTAAAAAAAAAATCAAAAAATTATACATTTTTGAAAAGGAGTAGGAATAAGTAAAATTTATTTTCTCTTTCCCTATCTCTACTTCTTTATAATCCTATAGAACATCAATAAAGTACGATATAAGTCTGTCCTTATTCCTCTCTACACTAATACACAGATGGTGGGTCGAGTAGCCAAATATTGTACTCAAGTTAGAGTACTGTTACTTTAGAATAATCTGACTCAAGTAAAAGTAAAAAGTAGTCATCCAAATATTTACTTGAGTAAGAGTAAGAAAGTACTCAATGAAAAAACTACTCAAGTAAAGTAAGAGAAACTTCTGATTTATTTATTTTTTTAAATCACAGCATGAACATCAAATAAATTAAAATAAAAAATAATATATGGTAGTCGACACACACCTGCCACCATTTAAATTTTTAACTGCCCAAAAACCAACGACATGCATCGGCCCCTACAGACAAATTATTTCCTTTATTCGCTTCAATGACTTCATGAAGAAGCTGTTTGCTGTGTGCGTGTACAACACCATAGCTAATTTTTCCATATCCATTGCCAAAACAACCAGTTCAGGGTGTACCCCGCCTTCTGCCCGATGACAGCTGGGATAGGCTCCAGCACGCCCGCGACCCTAGTGAGGAGAAGCAGCTCAGAAAATGGATGGATGGCATTGCCAAAACAACAGCAAAAACATTAGCAACATTACAACTACTCTGAACCTTCTTTCGCCAGCTTTCACAAATTCACAAAGGTTTTTATCTGAGCTACTTACTATCGGAGCAACTACACCCGATGGAGCATGGAGAAGACGAAGATGGCGCCACAGAGGGAAGTGTGCCGGAGTACAAGTTAAGCTTCAACAGCTAGGATTTTGAATGCCACTTCTGTCGATCTACCTCGCAAATCTACGCTCTCTACCCAACAAAAAGGACGAGCTTCATCCCCAATGACACCGTACTGCTGCCCGGCTTCCAACTACACTATCGGGGAAAACAAAAGGTGGCAGAATATACTTCGACATCAACGGAAAACGGTGTACTGATATTACGGAGTTCAGCACACGCTGCAGCCCGTTCATACTCGCCGGTGTTTACATATCCCTACAGGTTAACACGAACGCCGCACTGTACAAGTAAATGAACTTAAAGCTCCCATATTCACCCCTCATTATTCTTGGGGGCTTTAACAAAGCAAAACTCACCCGCAAACTCCCTAAATACATGTAGCACATGGACTGTCCCACGAGAGAAAACAAAATTCTAGACCACTGCTATACCCTGCTGAAGGACTTGTACCGAGGACTATTCCCTGTGCAGCTTTGGGCTGGTCTGATCACTGCTTAATTCACTTAATACCAACATACAGATCACATTTAATGTGCGGAGCCTGTGGTGAAAACAGTGAAGAAGTGGACTGAGTAGAAGACTGTTTACACAGCACAGATTGGAGTCTCTTTAAAACTTCAACTGGCAGCCTGGATGAATATGTGGAAACTGCTACAGTTTCTGTGAAGATGTGTGTGTACATTTCACACGTTCAATAACAACAAGCCGTGGTTCACTGCCAAACTTCGCCAAGCTAAACCGAACACATGTCGGAGTAGGGACACAGCCCTGTACAATCAGGCCAGAAACCAGCTGACAAAAGAAATCAACATCGCAAAGAGAAATTCTGCAGAAAAGCTGGGAAAACAGTTGGCTGCTAATGACTGCATCAGTTTGGCGAGGATTACAATCGCTAACCTGCGACGAGCGATTATCCCCCCAAGCGAAGAACAATAAAGCACTGTCTGATGACTTGAATACCTTTCTCCTGCAGATTGGAAAAGGACACTTTCACACCCCACACCCACCGACGACCACCATCACACCTCTGAATGCAGACACCACCACAGTCATCTGGCTCATCATAGACGGTGATGAGCCTGTGTATCGACAGGAGGTGGAGAGGCTGTAGTTGTGGTGCGCCTGGCAACATGGAGCTGAACATGTTCAAGATGGTAGAGATGATCATGGACTTCAGGAAACATTCTTCGCCACAGCTGCACCTCATGCTGTCCAACTGGCCTGTGTCAACCGTCGAGACCTTCAAGCTCCTGGGAATTACAGTCTCTCAAGACCTGAAGTGGGAGACCAGCATCAACTCCATCCTCTAATAGGCCCAGCAGAGGATGTACTTCCTGCGGGTTCTGAGGAAGCACGTTGAGGCAGTTCTACACAGCAGTCATCAAAACAGTCCAGTGTTTATCCATCACAGTCTGGTTTGGTGCTGCCTCAAAGAAGGACAAAATCAGACTGCAATAGACCGTCAAGGCTGATGAAAAAAATATTGGTACCCACCTACCCGCTCCTGAGGACTTGCACGCTGCCAGGACTAAAACAAGGGCATGCAAAATCCTCTTGGACCCTCCACATCTTGGTCACCACCTCTTCCAGCTCCTTCCCTCAAGTAGGCACTATTGAACAATGCAAACTAAAACCACCAGACATTCCAACAGCTTTTTCACTCTTGCCATGAACTTCTTAAACAATTGACTTCGAATTTCTTTGTAACAGCTGCCATTTTGCACATCTCTGTTGGGACACTTTTGCATTATTTATACACACTGCTTTATCACGGTGCACTATTTGCATATTGTTGTTGATGACTACTGCCCACTTATGTGCTTGAGAACTCTGTACCATATGCACAATTGTCACTATATGAGATCATTGCACTATTAGTCACTTTAAATTGCTCAATGACTTGCCACACTTTTTGTTTTGTCCTAAATGTATATTTTGTCATATTGACTGTTTGTTGTGACACTACAGTGCCTCCAACTATTGGAGACAAATTCCTTGTGTGTCTTGTAAGATACTTGGCCAATAAAGCTGATTCTGATTCTGACTATTACTTAATATGTGTAGATTTGAATGCTAATACAAAGCAACTGATGTTGCTGCTGTCAAGTCTCAAATCCGTGTGTTCGTAGTCATCCTGTACTGGTCCCACTATAAAGTTTTGGTTTTAGTCTACTGATTTTGAACATCTGAATCAATATGTTTAAGGCATCACGGACAATATGTTTTACAACTGGTAACCATAACAAAATGCATTTTAAGGCGTTCAACGGTTTTGGCAGATTTACACTGTTTAAGAGAAAACAGTATGGTTATGACAGGAAATTTTAAAAAAAGGAAAAGAAAACAGAAAAAAACCCACCGAGAGAACTACCAGGTGGCGTAAAAAAAAATAAATGCTTTAAATTAGAGCTGCTGTTTGACATCTATTACACAAAACAGGAATGACTACACAATATGGACAAATGTATCAAGCAGATCTCGTCCAATAAGTCATTTTGGACTTTTGTGCAGTTAATTCATAGAGGAAACGCTAGGTCAATGCTTTTGTGATGTCAGCAGATTGTAGGAGTATTTGCATATCAGTTAAAATGTCCAATCAGCTAAACGTGCCAAAGAAAAATATCACGCTTTAACTGAGATAAAAACAATAGTATTTATAGCGTGTCCAACAGATAGTACCAAACACTCGTATAGTTTTTGTCCGTTTATTTTCTTAAACTCACAGATTAATAGGGGAAGCCTAAAAGTTTTTGGACATGGGATGGGCGACTGATTATTTTGTAAATAAAAGTTTTTATAGCGTACTAATAGACCAAGGAAGAACTTTTTGTAGTAGCCCCTCAGGCTTTTCTTTTGTGGATGGAAAACAGCTGTGTAATAGTAGACTCAAAGGCCCAGTTACAGGCTGACACGGTGGTTACACACATCTCACATCTGGAAGCCATTTGAAGTGAATCTGAAATAAAAATGCTGTTCCAGGATACACAATGAAAGTTCCTTGATACAACAAATGACTAAAAGGCACATTTTGTTCCTTGTTTCATTTTGGATTCATCTGATTGTCTTGTTAAGGTCCAATGAATTCTCTTTCCGTGCTTTACTCAAAGGGCTTGTTATTTCACTAGCATCGTTAAAGACAAAACTACCTCACTATGGAGTTAGACACATTGGCTAAATCGTTGGCGCTCTTCCAACAAGCAGAAAGAAAACCCTTCAATGGTTACTGAAAAATGAAACTGATAAAACTGCAAAATATCTAATGAAAAGCAGTATGTTTTTTTGTGGCCCAACAGAATTATTAAAAACAACAACAAAAAACTAACGAAACTGGCATTAAAAAAAACCCCTCTATTGTTACCTCAGTATGTCTTTGGACAATCCTTTCAGGCTATCGTTGCAATAAAAAGACCTTCTGCAAGTCTCAATGAGACTTGTCTACCCGTTTGACATATTTTGGCCCACTCCTTGTGAGCAAACTGTCTCAGCTTTGAAAGGTGCCTTCTCCAGACTGCATGTTCCAGCTTCTTCCAAAGATGGTCAATAAGATTTACAGTCAATCAGGGCTCATCGAAGGCCACATCAGAATCGTTGTTTTGTTCTGAGCCAAACAGCCAAGAATAGCTCAGCACGAAACATCCGACTATTGTGACTTTTTCTTTCTTTTAACGCAATGGGTACCAGCAATTTAGCCTTCATTGGTACAAGGAAAGAGTCAGTGTACGCAATTGTGTCATAAGTAATGGGGTGGTGGGAGGAAGAAGATCTATAATTAGTTTCTAATGCCCACTTTATTAGATGCCGAGAGGGCCAGAGTCCTGTCAAGATGAATTTGTCACAGCTTATGAAAGAGGAATTACAAAGTTATTGATTTATTTGAGGAAAGGAACAAGCAAAGCTCATTGAATGACACGACCTTAGTTGAGTGTCCTCTTGTCAAGGAGATATAATTTAATATGCGAGGAAAACAAACGAGGGGAAGATGTTGGCATCATAATGTCTGCATTACATCAGGAGGGGGGAGAAAGGTTGTTTGACCCAAACTTGATGCTATTTAACATTAGGTACATCTGCACAAGCACCTTTACAGAAATAATAATGCTAAGGTTTGATTAACACTCTTAGGACCTGATTTAATAAAGGTTTGCATGTCCAAAGATGACCGCAAACCTGAATTCTCAAGCAAATAAATGTGGAAGCTTAACTATTAACCGGGCGCAATCAGGATTGCGTCTTCTAAATGGGCTAAATTGCAGCGCAGTTCATTATGCGGGTTTTGGGAGGTGTATATGCATATAGATGACTTGAATACGTGCAATGTGATTTATAAAACCTCAGAAGAATTGCAATGGCTGATTGTGCGTCTTCAAACACTGCATAAGAAAGGCAGGTGCAAACCCTCATGCGAAGCGGTGTCAGCATAACGCTGGCAAAATTAGAGGTGTTGGAGAGAACATTTCTAAAATGCAATATACAAAAATAATCAAGACATACTGTCTATTCAGCAATGCAATTTTGGAGCTTCTGAATCATCTAAGGGCTGACTTGGAGTCAGTCACAAGAAGGAGTCTTGCACCCCTGCATGTCCTTGCTTTCACAGGATCTGTGACAAGGTCATATTAAAAGAAATTTGTCTACCACTTTCTACCAGGTACACTCGAGTGCAGGGATTTCATAACAAATGCTCGTTGTTTATTTTAGCTGCAACTTATTAAGCCTGGTTGTACAGCACATATTTGTTCACAGATGAACCAAAAAAGGAGACCATACATTATCTAACGTTATGAGGTGAGTCAAGTGGCAAAGGGCAGCAACCTTAACGGCGCTGCTCGTATCGTTTTTATTTAATTTCATTATCGAAAATGTTTTTTCTATTTCAGTTTTTGTTTTTTCGTTGATTTTCGTTGATGATAAGAACTTTAATGCAGACGGAATTTTGCGTCCGTTATTTGGGATCGTAGTAAATGTGGCCTTTAGAGGGGTAATCGTTTTCACAGTATGTTTATTATTGTGATTGTACTTTACTAATTTACTTAGTTAATTCAACACACCCCAAAAAACATGCATGGTACGTTGATTGAAGACTCTAAATTGTCCGTAGGTGTGAATGTGAGTGCAAATGGTTGTTTGTTTATATGTGCCCTGTGATTGGCTGGTGACCAGTTCAGGGTGTACCCCGCCTCTTGCCCAAAGATAGCTGGGATAGGATCCAGCACGCCCGCGACCCTAATGAGGATAAGTGGTACAGAAAACGGATGGATGGACATTTTAGTTATTTTCGAAACGGTATGTTGCAGTGAGGTTCTACACAAATGCTGCAAATTATAACTATGGAAGTGACCCTTGTTAAACAACAATACAAATCAGTGCAGACCTCCATCGAGGCCGACCAAATTGTACACCCTCATTTATTTATACACTTTCCATTTTATTTTGTATTATCCACAGACAAAATACAAAATGAAAATATGCATCACCTTATCGTTGTAAAACAATAACAAACAAAAAAGAAATCAAAACTGATCATTATTAGATTTTTTTCATATATATTTGTTTCATTCATATTCGTAAAGGTTAAATTTTTTTTCTTGTGCATTGTGTATCTTGAGCATGTATCTTTTGAGCGTACATTTGTTTCTGCACTCGTGGAATTCGCTGTGCTGCACTTCAGGGCTCACCCACATCCTCCTAACACACAGCCCAAGCCACTTAAAACAGGATGGGATCCCTGTAAGGACATTCACATGAGACTACATCGTCGGTCTGATGTGAGAGTTTGGGGAGTGTTAAAGTAGCGCTGCTAAAGTAGAGCAGCACTGTGCTTTTCAGAAACCAACCCACTACCCAAGAAACATCCAAAAGATCCCCTAGAGTAACAATAAAATAGCTTAAGTGTGTCTAATTAGTATGGTGAGTGGATGAAAGAAAGTGCTGCTTGACTTGTTGGCAGATCAAATAAAACCATGGAAAACAAATATCAAATGACTTGCCGCTTTTAATGGGATATGTGTGGGTGACTGTGAGATTAATACAATCGGAGACGTAAACTCTTGCAAAAGAATGCTGAAAGAAAATAAGGAATTACATTAGCAAGCACGGAAAATTGTGCTTCATGAAACTATAACCAACTACCGCAAGAGGCTCCGATGTAACGAAAGGAAGAGGTGTGGTAGTTAGATGATTTCTCTCTATGCAGAAGCCACAATAACCAAAGCCCCACGTTGTATATTTGACACATGATGAACACGTCATAAGCACTAGCATGGACAAGCAGATCTTGGTAGAGCTGAACGTCCCTGGGGCCGTATTACTGGAAATTCAACCATGTTTTGGGGAAAAATATTCTGGCAAAAAAAGCCAGCGCATTATTCTGGGCATCAGGGTACCTCCCAAGATCAACTAGAATGAATTAATAAACTGTTCAGATTTTGTGGCTTTTTTAGGGGGAATCTTATTCCAAAAGAAGGTTCAACCTCAACATGGGGCGTTAATTTGAGAATAAATTTAGGATTTATGCTTTGTTACTTGTCTCCAGTTAATGTTTGTGTTTTACTGAAATAACAATTTAGTGTTCACAGTACCTCAATTCATTTTACACTGATGTGACAATTAAGAAGTGAGATGCGTGAAGCACATCGAGGTTGAGTTGCATTGCTCTTGGATTACGTTGCTGTGTCATTTTTCATTATAGTTAAGACTGTCCGTTATTATGTTACCATTAAAAGTGGTTCATTTATTTAGGACTGTTAGAAACATTAAAATGTTACTTTAAAAATTGCACGTACAGTTCATAGAGGTTTTAATATGGCAGCAGTCTGACTCTCAGATTAATACAATTTCAGGTATTTCCTACAGGAAAGAAAATGCTTTGAAATCTGAACAAATGGTAGGTCTCAGTGTCCCAGAAAACCGAGTTCAGCAAAAACAAGCATTGTGAACCATTTGGACCTTCGAGGTGACTCAAGAGATAGATGGTACTTAATTAACTTGACAACCACGGCTGTAATTAATAATGCTAATAGAACATCACCTTATATGTGAACTTATAAAAAGACAAACAAGGATAAGTAAAAGAAAACACAGCAGAACGGCTATGATAGATGAGCAGGCTCACCAAGTGACTAATACCATGAGATTAGCATAGTATCTCCCGCTTGTTGTTAATACTCAATAAACAAGAACGTCAACTATTTTCAAAGTAATGTACCCAGTACAGGATCTAATTAATGTCCCTGATAAATACATGCGATGTGTCAAGGGACTAATTATATCACGTGAAGAGAAGCCGGAAAGCATGCTGTGATCGGAGGTGGGAGGCTTATGGGGGGAAGCACCAATCTATCAAGAAGTCACAGACCCAGTCTGCTCATTCTCAATAAATTCCTCACAAGTCCTTTATGCCCTGACAAAACAATGCATTTCAGTGTCCAGACATAGTAAATGTGATTCAGAAAATGGCCCCTTAAACAAAATGTGAGGTGTCAGGAGAAGCATGAAGGAGGGGGAACATTAAGAGGGTGTACGAGGACACACCAGTCTCCAGTAAAGCTGTCTTAATCACACTTCTAACCAGGTCCAGGTGGACACACTATCACTGACAGGTACACCAAAATGGGTCAACTCAGCCACGACGAGGGAGAACGCTCGAGGAGTTTCACGCATACCGATGAAAATCCTGTTTTGCTGACCATATACCCTAATATGAAGGAATAAAGCCTACATTGACTCTGTGACCTCTATTTTAACAGACTCCTATATCACTCTTCTGCATGCCTCTATTTTGACCTTTTCAAATCTTACTTTAAAGGTCGTGTGTTCGTGTGTCTGTGGGCTTGCCAGGCTGTGGCTCGGGTGAGTGCAACTCTCCTTGTGACCTACAAAGCTATTGTTTGAAAGGAAGTGTATTTATCACTGCTCTCCACACCACTCCGTACAAGCTACTACGTGAGGGAAAAGAACGCTTCCTCAAACTCAAGTGCTGCTCAGTTCTGCACGTTCAAAAGCTTTCTAGGCGCAATTGGTTTGGGGGGGATCTCTGAAAAGGAAGCCCGGCGCTCGGATGCTTTGAGAGTTGAAAATGTTGTTCAGGAGCTATTGAAAGTTTAATCAGTCTGCTATACATCTATGCAGGGCTGAAACACAGACTGAGCTACTGACTGGCTGCTGAACTCCACAAGGCATTCATTACATTGTGTCTGGTTTTTGAACCATTTCTTTTGGCAGAAGATCTGTAGTCAAACACCTTTTCCTGTAAAATACAATTATTCAACTAGAACGGCCTACTATTTCAATATTGGGAGGTCATTTTGAACCAAAAGAGTTTTTATATCAATGAGAACAATTTTAATTTAGATCGTGTCAGGAAAAAGAAACATTTAAGCTAGCCACAGTAGATGTCTCAAATAATTCAAACCGTTCCAATATTAACAATATGATGACAATTGTACGTTTCCGTTAACTGTCACAACCTGTTCAGCAGGTTTATGCACATTTTGAAACAATATAAAAAATTTGCAACATGGCACAGTTTTATTTGGATCACTTTCAGATTTAACATGTTCGTAACAGTGCTTGAGATATCAAAAAAGGAGCAAAATGGTATTGATTGTTTATGGATTATATGATGCATTATAGTACTATATCACTACAAATTACAACCACAATACCTGCAATAATACACATACTGTTCAAGTAGATTTAAAGAAAAGAAGAAAGCAGTTGAGGTTTTATGACATACAAATATTGTTAATATGCAGACACGGTACTCAAACCAGAGACACTGCATGAGGTTGATGCAAACAAAACAGGCTTAACAATTATCAAGAGTGAAGCTCTGGGGAGTCTGGACCAACAGTTACATCAGGAAAGACTATAAAAATAGGTAACAATGGATTGTTATCTGTGGAGAGGTTATCTCTTGTTCCCAGTGCACTCCTCTTTCCATTTCCAAGTGTCAGACTTCTGCTCAATTTCCTGGTGTTGCTTCGAACAAACATGGTTAAGTGCCTATAAAGTATCTTAGACCCACTTACTATTATCTATGACTCTGATTTCTTCCTTTAGTACTTAATTAAGTACCAAGAAGAACCAAGGTGTTTTTTTGTTCTTTGCATTGCTCCCCATAACGGGTATCAAGTGTAATTCATCCAATTGATTTTTAACCAGTGTAACAAAACCCACGAACAGTAGAAAATATACATCGCTCAATCCAGCTGTTTTTCTGTCATCTCGCTGTTGATGGGAACAAAACGTTATTTCCACTAACACTTCTCTAGTTTGAGCACTGGTGGTGTAGTGATGATGCACAATCATGCAGACGGAAAAAGTCTGATTCCAAGTCAGTGCCCCAATATCCATCCAAGGCTGATGATGCCTGTTGTGTCAGAAAGGGGACTTGGTGTAAAAACTGTGCCAAATAAAACCTACTAACTCGCTGCAGTGACCCCTAGTGTGAAAAGCCTATGGTGGTAAAAACAAAAACTTCTCCAGTTTGAGACCCTTCCTTTTCTTTTTTTTTTGCCTACACCTGCTGATCTTCCGTCAGTCAATATAGGTTAAGCTCCAATTTCTAGAAAACAGAAGTGGCTTCCATAAATAGAGAAGGACACAGTTGACTGCGTCTCTGTTATTGTGGTCCACATATCTTCGTATTCACAACCTGAACGTGTCGAAAGGAAATTGTTGGCAGTATCCACACAGCAATATACTGTCCTACGTGCATCTTTAATTAAGGTGCTGTGTGTGTGCACGACTCGCCTTGTTTGGCTGGAAGGCTGCCCATCTGACAGAGGTTGTCATTTGTTTTGGGTACATTGCGTGTGAGGCTTAGGTGAAGTTAAATTTGAGTCCAATAGCAGGAATTTTAATTATTCACTTCCACCTGGCACAAAAGTATGTCAGCAGGGTCAACAGACAGCTTTGTGATCCAGGAAGACAGAAGGTCACGCTTTCATCAGTAAGACGTACTGAAGAGGCAGCCAACAGATGATCACAGAAGCACAGGGCTATGTAGACCTGAAAGTTACATCTTCTGCTTTCCCTGATAAGAAGCTAAGCTCGACAGCCTTTTCATTTCTGCTTCCTTACTTATTTCATTTCACTGAACTTTAATAAGTTTTTGTGGATAACATAACAACATAGCCCTTTTTTCACTTTATTTTTCTAATTAAGATTCTTTACAGCACACGGAACCAGGAGGGCAGGCAGCTATCGGTTATTACTGATCTTGCAGAGTTTCACTTCCACCTCGGGGCAAAATTGATAAACAAAAAAACAAAACATTTTCCTGTGGCTCTTTAGTTATTACCTTGAAATAAGTAAAATGCTTCTGAAACACAAAGATGACAATGTAGTGTAAAGGTACAGTAAAGTTCACAGTGTCATCACAAAGACCCTGTGGGGGGGGGGGGGGGGGGGGTTGTCTGCGTAATTTGAGGAATATTCCAAGCTGTCATCCACTTAAAATGCATCCGTGTTGAAATATTGAAAATAGCCAACATCAAGAATTCTGTTTTACCGTTTCGTAATTATTTTCCCTGACTAATATGCTATAATTGGACCGATGTAGTAACTTTAGATACATAGTGAATATGAATGAATGCTGTTTATATTCTGGATTTCAAAACAGGCCAATTAAATTTGACATACCGTGTAAGAGCGCTTTGACGGGTAGTTTGTGCATATTTATGAATATGTAATCTTTTCTCACGTCAATTAAGCCTCAGCTAAATGTCTATGATACTTTTTTTCTCTGGTTTAAGAGTAGTGAGGCTACATCTAATTTGCTGGTTTATATGAGATGTTCAGATTAAGTTTAAAACTGTCCCATCGCTATGAGACCATATGTGAGAGTGAGCGTGTTTTGTAGGAATTATAAATGGTCTCATATGTGTTACACCTAAGAGGTATTAAACCTTCATAAACTGCTTGCCAACATTCACAAAGGAAAAAAAATGAAACACACGCACACATCTGTAAGATATTTCCCAAGATGACGGTGTGGATTGGAAGGTTTGATTTAAGTGTCCCAAGTTGCAGACAGGAAAAATTCTCTACTGGCCAGGTGACAGGAGACACCCTGAACTTTCAGAGGTTTTGTGAGGGAAAAGAGGATCTAAAAGTTAGTGAGCAAAGACAAGAAAATGTGCATGAAAACCTCTCCAAAAAAAATACAGCATGAACAATTCCAGAAGAATGGTAATTGTTGGAGTTCCATCTGCGTGATGGACAGACAAGTACTGTACTTAGCAGACAATTACACACCAACAGTTTTGGAGACTTAAGAACACTAAAAAAAACAGATCTCAAAGTATGGTATTTAAATAAAAAAAAAACACTGGCAAAATAATGTGAAAACACTTTAAAGATGTAACTTTTGCAAAATGGATGAGTTATGCATGTTTGAGTATGTCACATTAATTCATGAATGTCAGAACAGGGGGCTGTTGTTTGTGTATCACTCAAGATAAAGAACTTGATTTGCATTACAAATATATACTATTGTGAACACTGAAAAATACAAATTTGGATAAAACTGGGAGGACAAGCAAGCATGCTATGCAAATTATGGTGTCTTCATGCAAATGCATGAAGGCGCTCCGTGTGAAGGGGAACTTTTTAAAAATGTTGTCATCCGTACGTGAACTTTAATACAGTAGCTTCCATGTTTATCCTACATGAATTACATTGGTTATTTGAAATGCCCATAATAAGGTTGTGCAATTCAGACTTTGCCCTCCCCTCAAAAAAAGTCACACGAAACGCTATGTTTGAGCCATGAGATATCATTAAATCAGTACGGCAAGCATCAGTACGTGAGTCTGCAATAGCAGACGAGTCTGAGTCTGTGTCGTGCTTTTTCTTTGACACTTTGATAGACATCAGAAGAACGTTCAGCTTCAACAGGGTGTGTTCAGAGAAAAAGAATGTGAGGGGGGAAAAAAAGTAGGAGAATATGCACCAGAAGTAATGTGAAGTAAGCAGCGTCACATTCAAAACAATGAGACTCTCGAGGTAAAGACACAGTGAGTCATGTTAGCTGCTAGACTAGAGTTAACAGGAAGTTTTACTGGCTAGCTGCTGTGTGTCCTTAAAAGTATTATGACAGTATATTGTGACAGGTATACGTTTTACAATTGTCTGAGAGCTAGGAGAAAATATGTCATATGTGCGGTGCATCTGCAACAAACTCAAGAGTATTGTGCCCTCTTCATTCAAGTTAAGAGATTTTAATATTTTTTTTATTAAAAGTGGTTAACTTGTTTTTACAAATTGATTTTAATAAAGGCTTTAAGATAAAAGGCAACAGGATGATCGTACAAGTTATTATTTCATGCGGGATTTTGTCTTTTAAATCTGACAAAATAAAAGGTCGACCATCCTCCCAGAATAAATTGTGTTTGACATTGGAGTATTGCGGTTAATTAAGTAATCTGGGAAATACCAGTTTATTTTTCACTTGGATATAGAATGTCTTTATTGCTCAGAGAAGGCTTGGCGCTTATCTATAGAAGGGGCCTTTTACTAAGTTTCATAAAAATGTATATTTATGTTCTGTATACACATTTAACAAATAAAGGTTAACCTGACCATCTTTCATCCACTTGATGCTTGGATTTGACTCCTTCAAACCCATGATTACCGTGATGCAAAAACCCTCCATCAGCACTATTGATGCACAGTCACCAAAACATGCAAGTGACACTCTGCGAGTGTGACTGAGGACCCAAATGCAGCACAGCACTGGAAAAGTTGGAAAGGATTTTAATAATCAATTTGTGATCAACTGTGAAAGGTCAAATTAAAGCCTGGATACAGCGGAGTTCTCTTCACAGTCGAGAGGTGATGCAATGTTCTGCGATCCACTGATAGCATGTCAGGAAATCCTCAATGTCACTGTTGTCTTAATCCACGATGCACAGCAAGCAGAATGGGGAAACTTGCACTTCTAGCAGAAACCCCAACAGCCATGGGGACAAGAACAGGCAAACGTGATAAAGCAGAACTCTCACTGGTTCGTGTTGTAGTGTCTTGCTTGTATCACAGTGTCAAAGAGTTCGACAGTGAATGTATCATCAACAAGTCATTAAATAGGGATTTGACGCTGACTCTGGCTAGTAGAACGTGATTGGCTGACCGATTGGCTGTCTAGTAAAATGTGATTGACTCTCTGTCATGGCTAACTGTGACAGAAGATAGTGACTGATTTGGTGGATATAAAACGTGAAAACGTTTTCTAAAAAGGCAGTTAACATGAGTTTTTACTGAAATACTATTTACTGCTCATGAGTTTAGTGAGAATGCTGAAGTCAGGACTTTTCAGGGAGCAAATACAAAGGATTATGGCAAAGAGCTAGAAATTAGACCTTTAATAAGTAGTCTCCAATGAGGGAGCCAGTCATACAGAAGTTCAAGATGCATCTGGAACATGCCAAAAAGTTATTATTTTTTGGGCAGACATTGGTTATAATTGCACTGGCTTTAGGTCTACTGTTAGGATAATCTTACGCTGGATGAAAACACATATGTATCTGCTTGCAGTGGATGGCAGATTGTTCCCATGTGAGCGTTAAACATGGAGAAGCGGTACAAAGATTCAGTCATACATGATGATAACACGAGCTTCGTGCAATAGATCTGCCAGATATCTACCTTGTTTCATTTCGAAAAACCGGTGACACCATACATTAAAGGGTGAATCCAGCCGTGTCTCTGCATCTGATATGTTTTAGTTAGTCCTTTAGATGGCTTTTATAGGCCATGAATCAAAGAGTAATTCTTTGAAACATGGAAGGTATTTCCTTCGAGGAGGGAAAACATGAAGGGAATGTGTGCAGCAAACAGCTTTTGAAGTTTTCCTTTTCATTCTTGTCGGACAAGAGCCATGGGAGGGACACCATGGTTTTCTATGTGAATATCACTGCGGTTGGTTTTAATTTTAACTGAATGAATATCAAGTTCTTGACACATGAATTAACCCAACTTAAAGGCGGGGGAAGGTTAGGAGATAAAGATAGTTGTATTGTTCAAAAAGGGCAAAATAACTTCAGCTGCTACAGCAGTAAAAATACAATGCAATCAAAGATGTTCCTCTTTAAAAAAAAAAAAAAAACAATCAAATAGTTGAGATAAAGGGTTTAAAAAAATATATAGTGAGGATAAGCGGTACGGAAAATGGATGGATGGATGGCTAGCGATACATTACAATATATATTGGTCCCACATATTTTGGGAGAGTGAGGGGGTGTATCAGCATCAAAAGGTCACCATCAGCTAACTGCTCCCCCCCAAAAAAGAAAAGAAAATTGGTAAATTAGTATTCCAACAGTATTTATTTATTTTTTTACACAGTTAACTGGAAGGACTAAAAAACATATCAAAAGTACGAAAAACATTTGGTATTTGTTGCTTTTGAAAACAACAACCTATACTGTGTGAAAAAAATAAGGAAAAAAAGTAGTAATTCATCAAGTAGTAGGTTTGGAACAGTAAACTGAGGTGTTAAACATGCCTATAGGCTTTTCTTGAGTTCACCTCATAAATGCATTGTGATAAACCATTAATAAAAAATCTGTCTCTCTCCAATTACTGCTGTTTCATTGGCTATGGAGACCCTCACTTCCATCTGATTCCAGTCTGTGATAGTAAGTGTTGCGACACTAATGGGTGAGACACATTTAAATCGCCTCAGTTCCTTCCACTGAATGCTTTGAAATTACATTAACCTTTTTCGAGACAATTTTTAGATGATTTTGAAAGAAGCCAAGTATCACATCACTAATTGACTCCTAAGAATGGGAAATGTGGTGGAAAATGAGAATGTAATAACGTGCCAAAAAGACGGCATGTTGACAACACCCTTAAAAGCCAAATAATCGCTCTGCACCTGAAAGCCTCCCATGCAAGCTCAGCTAATGTGATCACTCAGACAAGGTTAAAGTCATAAAATGCACGAGCACAACCACATGCCGCTTGTCACATTTTGCAAGACATTATGAAGAGAATTACAAAGATGACCACAAGCTTCTTATGTTGCCCAAAGTGTAAACATGTTAAATTCAATAAAAGCTTGATACTAAAAGGTCACAGTAAATGAACTTTGTTTTTTTCTTGCAGAGCACCACATATCAACGTTCTCAATTTCAGGCTTTATATAATATCCCCCATTGCCTGCAGGAAGACTTGTATATTTCAATATGCTGCATGGATTAAGAGTTTCTCCATCCAATTATTTCTAAATAAAAGATCCCCAAAGATTTTTGGGGAATGCTTGATGACAAGCTTGACACCAAAATCAAAATCAATTACAATGATACATTGTTAATAACTATGGGGACATGAGGTGACTGATTATAGAGGGCATAAGAAAGTATGACAGCAGAAGGTGGTAATATGATCTTCCCCTTTCAAGACAGAAAGAAAGTTGAGTGAACTGCTTGGCTGGCAATAGACTGGAAGATGCTCACGCATTTTAAATCTTTGTGGATACTTGTTCTTTTACCAATGTCGTGGCTGTGCTAATTCAATGCCATGTATGTCATTTATACAGTAATCATGATTTGCTACAGTCGCTATCACAGTTCTCGCCACAGTGGAACCTCCTAAATTGAACACTATTAATTCCAAACCGCTTGTTCCCCTTAATCAATTTTTCCCACAATCAAATAAATTGTCATCATTAGAAAATCTTTACTAACTGTGCAGACAATGTCTAAAGTCACATCTTAACTGTCGTAATAGTGTAAATGTAAGTTTTCCACAAATAATAACAAACAGTATGGAAGGGGGGGGATGAGCATATGCAATTTTAAATGGTGTTTATTTTCATAGTAAAAGTGAAACTTCTTCAATAATGTTCATGTTTTTCTGGAGAGGGTTTTATTCTATGTAACTGCTCTGTTGTGCATAGTATTTATACATTTACTTAATGAAGCATCATTTGAAACTTGCTGGAGTTATTTTGAATAATCATATCAATTTATTATTATTATTATTCAATTACTGGGGCAATGGGTTATACTCACTGCTAATGCCACCATCTTAACATGCAAAAAGGTGCTCTTATTTTGGGGAAAATTATGTTGATGCTATCAATTTTGATCAAAACTACCTAACTCAGTAGGGGAAATTCACATTATAGTGTGGATTAATGCACTGTATGTACACTGAACAAAAATATAAACACAACACTTTTGTTTTTGCTCCCATTTTTCGTGAGCTGGACTCCAAAACCTAAAGTTTTTTCTACATACACAAAAGGCCATTTCACTCAAATATTGTTGACAAATGTGTCTAAATCTGTGTTAGTGAGCATTTCTCCTTTGTCAAGATAATCCATCCGACCTCACAGGTACGGCATATCAAGATGCTGATTAGACAGCATGATTATTGCACAGGTGTGTTAGGTAGTTTTGATCAAAATTGATAGGATCATCATAATTTTCCCCCAAATAAGGGCACCTTTTTGCATGTTAAGTTGGTGGCTTTAGCCGTGAGTGTAACCCATTGCCCCAGTAATAATTAAATAATAATAAGAATAATACATTTATATAATTATTCAAAATAGCTCCAGCAAGTTTCGAATGATGCTTCATTAAGTAAATGTATGTCCAGCTCACGAAAAATGGGAGAAATAACAAAAGTGTTGCGTTTATATTTTTGTTCAGTGTAAATTAATTTACGTAATGCAGCCCTATGGGGGCCACAAGCCAGTGCAAACTGACAAACACAGAGGGTTGCGTCAGGAAGGGCATCCGGCTTAAAACTTTGCCAAACAAATGAGCATTCATCTAAAGATCTCCATACTGGATCGGTCATGGCCCGGGTTAACAACGTCCGCCCCCGGCACCGTTAACTTGCAGGGCGCCAGTGGAAATTCAGTTACTGTGGGTCGAAGACGAAGGAGAGGTAGAAAGCGGATTTTTAGGCAGAAAGAGAAGAGGAAAGCACAGAGCCTAGAATTGAATGTGGGGACTTCAAATGTTGGGACTATGACAGGAAAATCTCGGGAGTTGGTTGACATGATGATTAGGAGAAAGGCTTTTGATGATATTATGGACTGTAGATGATGAATCCCTAAATTCTTCCTGTTTGATGAGCATTCCTCAACTTTCTCAGCCCTGAGCCCCTTCCTGTTTGCAGTGGTGATGGATAGGCTGACAGATGAGGTTTGACTGGAATCCCCGTGGACCATGATGCTTGCAGATGACTGTGATCTGCAGTTAAAGCAGGGAGCAGGTGGAGGAACAGTTAGAAAGATGGAGGCATACACTGGAAAGGAGAGGAATGAAGATTAGCCGAAGTAAGACAGAATATATGTGCATGAAGGAGAGGGGTAGAGGGGGAAGAGTGAGGCTACAGAGAGAAGAGATAGCAAGGGTGGAGGACTTTAAATACTTGGGGTCAAAAGTCCACAGCAATGGTGATTGTGGTAAGGAAGTGTAGAAATGGGTCCAAGCAGGTTGGAACGGGTGGAGGAAGGTGTCAGGTGTGTTAATTGACAGAAGAGTCTCTGCTAGGATGAAGGGCAAAGTTTATAAAACAGTGGTGAGGCCAGCCATGATGTACGGATCCGAAACAGTTACACTGAAGAGAGAACAGGGAGCAGAGCCGGAGGTGGCAGAAATTAAGATGTTGAGGTTCGATCGAGGAGTGACCACTGTTTTATAAACTTTGCCCTTCATCCTAGCAGGTTTTTCCTCTGTCGTGAAGCGGTGTGCGGGTGGATATTCAGAGAATTAGTTTGGACTTTCCCTTGTCAGTACTTTCAGACCCTGATCCGGGCTGTTCGGTCCCTGTACGAACCGTGTCAGAGTTTGGGCTGCATCGCCGGCAGTAAGTTGGATTCGTTTCTGGTGAGGGTTGGACTCTGCCAAGGCTGCCCTTGGTCACTGATTCTGTTCATAACTTTTATGGACAAAATTTTTAGGCGCAGCCGAGGCGCAGATGGAGTCCGGTTTGGTGGCCTCTGTATTCCATCTCTGCTTTTTGCAGATGATGTGGTTCTGTTGGCTTCATCAAGCCATGAGCTCCAACTCTCACTGGAGCGGTTTGCAGCCATGTGTGAAGTGGGTGGGATGAAAATGATCACCTCCAAATCTGAGACCAAGGTCCTCAGTCGGAAAAGGCTGGCGTGCCATCACCAGGTCGGGGATGAGATCTTGCCTCAAGTGGAGGAGTTCAAGTATCTTGGGGTCTTGTTCACGAGTGAGGGAAGAATGGAACGGGAGATCGACAGGTGGATCGGTGCAGCATCTGCAGTGATGCGGACTTTGTATCAGTCCATTGTGGTAAAGAAGGAGCTAAACCTGAAGGCGAAGCTCTCAATTTACTGGTTGATCTACGTTCCTATCCTCACCTATGGTCACGCGCTGTGGGTCGACTGAAAGAACAAGATCCCGGTACAGGTGGCTGAAATGAGTTTCCTCTGCAGGGTGTCTGGGCTCTCCCTTAGAGATAGAGTCAGAAGCTCATTCATTCGGAAGGGGCTTACAGTAGAGCCGCTACTCCTCCACATTGAGAGGAGCCAGATGAGGTGGCTCGGGCATCTGATTAGTATGCCACCTGGATGCCTCCCTGGTGAGGTGTTCCCGGCATGTCCAACTGGGAGGAGACCCCGGGGACAAACCAGGAGACGCTGGAGAAACTATGTCTCCCGGCTGGCCTGGGAACGCCTTGGGATCTCCCCCGGAAGAGGCGGATGAAGTGGCTGGGGAGAGGTAAGCCTGGGCTTCCCTGCTAAACCTTCTGCCCCTGCAACCTGACCTCGGATAAGCGGAAGAAAATGGATGGATGGATGGATGGATGGATGGATGGATGGTGATACAGATTACTTTAATTCAATTCAATTTAGCATTTCCTCCCATTAATTGTCACTGAAGTCACCCAAATGTTACGCAGTTAAGTGACAAGGAACAAGTGTGCCTACAAGTCCTCGCTGCTCAGCTCACCTCATTGTTTAACATGGCACACTGCACAAAAACACATGGCCAGCACTTATACACAGTACAAACATCGCTGCCAGTGAAAAATGTCTCGGCCTAAAAAGATGCACTAATTCTGAAATGGGGCATGAAATACACAGGGCTGCAGATTATTGCTGGTTACGGAGCGCTAATAAGCTTGCCAAATGAATGATGAGGAGAGCTGAAGAGAGGCCTCTCTCTCTCTCTCTTTCCATTACCCAGCAACACGCTGAGAGGCTACTTGCCGTGAACACACAGACTTCATGCGTGTGCAGTGGGCGTCGGTGCCCGCTGGGCAGCCTGCGTGCATCAGATAATTGGAAGAACACCGCCATGTGAAGCGGTGTGCGGAGAGGACAGCATGCAGCAGAAAAACACACAACTTCAGCAGATGGTTTGTCTGATGAATAAACAGCATGCAGACATACAAAGAGAAGAAGAAGGAATTCAGCACATCTCAGGCAGTGTAGAGGAAGTGCAAACGCATGCGCTGCAAGTGACACAATATGGCAAAACCGGAAAGATCTGAGGCTGACTGGCAGTGGAGTCGTTCATTATCACACAACATTGGATTCTTTCAGCATTTCTGAACAATCAGGAGTCACAAAATCAAAAGCAAAACAAAATACCACATATCGGGCTGTTGAAAATACAATAAACTAGCCTGCTGAGAATAAAGAATGAAAGGAGACTGCAAAAAAATAATGTAATTATAGCCGTTTGGTGGCTTTATACCACAGTATGGTTCAGGCGAAAACCTGGCCAAAAGGGCTGAATCAATGTGACAAGGTTAATGACTGTTTCTCTCGTCTAAACTCAGGCTGTGAAGTAGCTGGGCCTCAGGGACCCCAGGTGACAGTTAGGCTTCTCGTCATATCCGCCCAGTCACACTCCATTTCTTCCCCTCACTTTTGCACCACGTGGTCATGGTGCCCCGTCCCTCGACACCCTCACTCAACCACGGCGCCACGGCTTCTCATTTGCAGGTCTTACTGGGCCTCAGCACGCTGAAATCAAAAGTGCTGGATCATGATCAACCACATCACTTACTTAATGGAGGGCAGTCAGGGTTAAGAACAGTAGCACTTAAACAATAATTGTTTATTATTGTTTGAATAGGGTGAAGCTTTACACGCTCCATCATAAAACAACAATACATTACTGCGCATGTACACACACATTACTTGTGTTTAGTTTTGTATGTGATGCATTACAGTCATTTACCACAGTATTAGGTACACCTGCAAAATTTAAGAGATTAACTTAGAAGTCTGGAACTGGCACTCAGTAAAACGGAAGGACGTATAATTTTCAGCATTTCTATTAGACTATGTTGATCAGGGGTGTCAAACTCAGATTCACAGTGGGACTAAATAAACCAATTGTGACAAAGTCGTGGGCCAAACTCATTATTAGATAATGTCATGTGAAACCTTATTATATGAAAACAAACTTACGTTTCGCTAAAAAACTGAATCTGGATGAAGCAAATTTAATATAAACCCATGAGAAATCAAATTTGCAATAAAGACATCAGTGGTAAATGTTTATTTAAATAGATAAAATAAATTTGTTTGTCTCTATCTCTATTCTGTTGAGTTCATGGAAAAATTTTTTTAAGGCCAACAACAACAAAAAACAAAACAAAAGTCAGAATGTCTTTCAATTAAAATCCAACCGTTAATCTATTAACAGTCCCTGACTTGGAGTACAAAAAGTGCGTAAAGAAAACAATTCAAGCTGTGATATTTTCTTTTGTTACAACCACGCTGGCTCCGTACACAAGACAAACAATTCTGTCCTTTACTTTCATGAATAGATCATCTGCCTCCCACCTGTCTTGAAAGCTCGTTTTCCATCATTCATTTGGCCATTTTTGGCAAGGGAAAGTGTCAATTTACCCAATGAGACTGGTAGCATGGTTGCAAAAGACTGAAAAAAAACAAAGAGGAACATTTTAGCAATTCCGGTCCAGATTCCAGTTCCTCATTTTGATTGTTGTTCCAAACGATTCTCAATTGTGATTCTTTTAGGGGGCTGGGTCAAAAAAGTTTGCATGGTTTAAATAGAGGGTGTCCAAATTATAATCATCAATTTTCTTTGCAGCTCGCAGCATAGACTAAAATTAACATTTTACTCAGGGTTCTCTATATCCAGTATCAATATAAAACCTATGGACAAAGGCAATGTGTGTGGAACTAACCCAATGGACTTAATATTTATTAATTAATGTTTCAGCTAAAAGTTAAATATAGCATTGTTAAAATCGTTATTTGGGACTGTTTTATCACGTCAAATGGTTTAGTTGTAACTAGACTTCCTGTTTTAAGCTTGGAGTCTTGACCTCCCTAATAAACATTCACAATCATTACTTGTCACGTTAGCTACCGCTAAGAAAACAATTCTATTAAACTGGAAAAACAAACAAGCTATTAACATCAATCAGTGGCTAAATCTAATCATAGAATGTATTGTGTTAGGAAAAATATGAGCAGAACGAAAAAATCAATTACACATATACGTTGATAGCTGGTCACCTTTCCTCAACATGCTAAATCTAGACTCTGAGTAGGGTGCCATCTGACATTTGACAATAGCAAGACTATTTTCATAAGTGTGAAAGTAAACAATGGAATTTTATATTCTTTGTTGTCGAGATTGTTCTTGTTTTATTATTATTCTATTTATTTATTTGTATTTTCACCCATTTTAGATCGGTTTGCATGGTGAAAAGACACACATGCTGTGGGGATCTTCTTCTCTCGTTCCTGTGTTTGCTCTTCCGGAGTCTTTTTCACTCCTTCCTGATCTCGGGGGTGGGGGGAACCACTGCGGTGACCTCCTGGTGAGTAATGGTGGTGTGATGGTGACTCGCCCATGTTCCGTGGGCGCTGAGGCGGTGCCGGCTGGCACCCACCTGGGTCACCCACTCTGGCTACTGGTGGGGGCGGTGGGGCCCCGTTGTCGCTCCTCGGGCCTTCTTCCTCCTCTTCTCTCCGTTCCTGGATCCCTCGGTGTGGGACGTGTCTCGTCCGCCGGGCTGCTCTCGGGTGGACCCCTGGGCCTTATCCCGCCCCTCGATTGATTGAGTGGGGTCCTCAGCCGCTGCGGTGCGGCCACAGCAATTACAGGACCGGAACTCAGCATTTTGGCACGAAAAGTAACTTCACACGGCACCGGTAATTTTTTTCCCTTCTTTTAAATGGATAGAATCAAATGCTATAAAACGTTGATTCCTTTCCTTACCCACCGATGAGGCACAAGGTTGTGTTTGTGATACTGTGAGACAACGTTTATGTGAATTTTGTCCCAATTCATTGTGATGTAAAGTTGCTACGGTGAAGATTTAGCTCGATGTTAAGCTTTTTTTCTGTCATCGGCTCTTACGCTGGTTTGAAGACTAAAATAAATGCTAAAAACCATCAGTGCAAACGTGCAACCAATCATTTACCTTGTTAGCTGTCTGAATGTTGGGATAGACATTTTATAGTTACACTCACCCAATTGACTGAGATTTGACTTCACTGAAGCTCAGCGCGGTATAGGCTCAGGCTTGGAGCACGTTTTGTGCACAAGCACGTCTTCGTGTGCATTCTGTGTTGGTTTTCGCCACTTCTTCTTCAGGGTCGGCGGACTAGGCATCTAAACTGGGAACGATTCCGGGTGAACTAGAACGTTAGTCCTGGTTCCAATCGATTCTCGATGCCCGACCCCAGCCACATATAATTACATTGTGGTCCAGACCTGAAGCCTGACATATAAGATGTACTGTTGTACTGATGTGCCAGAAAATATAATTGCACTGCAATTCTATTACTAATAACAAAGTGAGTGTCACCTGCCATTTACAGCAACTTTTTTTCTGCTACAGCTCTAGCAGCTCGTTCTGTTTCGTTGCTGCCCCACTTGACACCAATGTCAGTGGACTGGAATGACAAAAACAAATAAACTGACCAATGCCCCTATTCCAATGCACAATACGTGCTTGGCTCGGCTATACTTGGCTCTACCTGCCTTCGTTTGGGGGTAAGCTGAACGATATGGACAAAATGTCATATCTCAATATTCATGCCAGATAGCTCGATAATGATACAATGCAATATGGCTATGGGTTCACTGAAGATTTAGGATTTTTCAAAACATACAAATATAATACAAAAGGATGTGGAAAGTGTACTTTAATTTATTAGAACTCACTGTCAGTCATCAACATTAAATTCAAATTACCAAGAGATAAAGTAGAAATAAAACACTGCAGCTTTACTTTTGGGAAGCTATGCAGCAAATATATTAATTACAGAAAAGAGGTAGGAGAGCATGTGTGTTGTACTCTATTAATGTCAGGGCATGAATCTCCATTTATTTGAACCATCCATCCATCCATTTTCTTTACCGCTTTTCCTCACAAGGGTCGCGGGCATGCTCGAGTTGATCCCAGCTATCATTGGGCAAGAGGTAGGGTACACCCTGAACTGGTCGTCAGCCAATCACAGGGCAAATATAAACAAAAAAAAAAAAACATTCGCTCTCACATTCACACCTACGGGTAATTTAGAGGCTTCAAACAATCTACCGCGCATGTTTTTGGGATGTGGGAGGAAACCGGAGTGCCCGGAGAAAACCCACGCAGGCACGGGGAGAACATGCAAACTCCACACAGGCGAGGCCGGGATTTTAACCCTCAGAACTGTGAGGCAGATGTGCTAACCAGTCGGTCACCGTGCCGCCTTATTTGAACCTATAAATCAAAAATAGCTGTACATGTAAACAGGGACATGTGGCCGTAGTTCAAAAAGTTTACCTGATTGAGCAAAACCAATGTGATAATTGTATTCAGCACATCAAAATTGTCGTAAATCAGCTAAAAAAAAAATAAAACAATAAAGGTGTATAATTTTATATTAGCTGAGTGCTGGTTAGTGCATGAGTGCTTCTACAGTGGGTACGGAAATAATTCAAACCCCCTTAAAATTTTCACTCGTTTTTATATTGCACCCATTTGCTAAAATCCATCCATCCATCCATTTTCTGAGCCGCTTCTCCACACTAGGGTCGCGGGCGTGCTGGAGCCTATCCCAGCTATCATCGGGCAGGAGGCGGGGTACACCCTGAACTGGTTGCCAGCCAATCGCAGGGCACATACAAACAAACAACCATTTGCACTCACAGTCACACCTACGGGCAATTTAAAGTTGTCAATTAACCTACCATGCATGTTTTTGGGATGTGGGAGGAAACCGGAGTGCCCGGAGAAAACCCACGCAAGCACGGGGAGAACATGCAAACTCCACACAGGCGGGGCCGAGGATTGAACCCCAGTCCTCAGAACTGTGAGGCAGACGCTCTAACCAGTCGTCCACCGTGCCGCCATTTGCTAAAATCATTTAAGTTAATCTTTTCCCACATTTATGTACAATCCCAATTCCAATAAAGTTGGGATGTTGTGTTAAACATAAATCAAAACAGAATACAATGATTTGCAAATCATGTTCAACCTATATTTAATTGAATACACTACAAAGACAAGATATTTAATGTTCAAACTGATAAACGTTATTGTTTTTTGCAAATAATCATTAAATTAGAATTTTATGACTGCAACACGTTCCAAAAAAGCTGGGACAGGTGGCAAAAAAGACTGAGAAAGTTGAAGAATGCTCATTAAACACCTGTTTGGAACATCCCACAGGTGAACAGGCTAATTGGGAACAGGTGGGTGCCATGATTGGGTATAAAAGGAGCTTCCCTGAATTGCTCAATCATTCACAAGCAAAGATGGGCAAGGTTCACCTCTTTGTGAACAAGTGCGTGAGAAAATAGTCGAACAGTTTAAGGACAATGTTCCTCAACGTACAATTGTAAGGAATTTAGGGATTTCATCATCTACAGTCCATAATATCATCAAAAGGTTCAGAGAAGCTGGAGAAATCACTGCATGTAAGCGGCCAGGCCGAAAACCAACATTCAATGCACGTGACCTTCGATCCCTCAGGCGGCACTGCATCAAAAACCAACATCAATGTGTAAAGGATATCACCACATGGGCTCAGGAACACTTCAGAAAACCAATGTCAGTAAATACAGTTCGGCGCTACATCCGTAAGTGCCACAATTGTGTCTCTGAGCTCTTCAGGCAGTTCCTTTGACCTCATGGTTCTCATTTGCTCTGACATGCACTGTGAGATGTAAGGTCTTATGTAGACAGGTGTGTGGCTTTCCTAATCAAGTCCAATCAGTATAATCAAACACAGCTGGACTCCAATGAAGGTGTAGAACCATTTTAAGGATGACCAGAAGAATGTCATCTGAGTTAAATATATGAGTGTCACAGCAAAGGGTCTGAATACTTATGGCTGTGTGATATTTCAGTATTTCTTTTTTAATAAATCATCAAAAGTTTCAAATAAAATTTTTCTGTCAATATGGGGTGCTGTGTGTACATTAATGAGGGAAAAATGAACTTAAATGATTTTAACAAATGGCTGTAATATAACTTAAGAGTGAAACATTTAAGGGGGTCTAAAAACTTTCCGTACACACTGTAGGTGTGTGTTTTTCTGATCAGCGGTTTCTTGCATTTGCAATATGTGTTGCTGTACAGTGTGGCATTGCTGGGGGGATGGCAATTTATTTTAAGAAGGAGGGGGGAAAACCCTGTCAATGTCTTTTAAAATTGAAAAGAAATTCAAAATTTGGTATAGGTTTCCTGCCAAAAGGAAAGGAAGAAATCCATTTAGCAAGAAACATGAAGTAGACTATTTGCTCTTGTGGGCCATCTAAAATGATCTGGCAGGCAGGACCTGGCCCCAGGGCTTTATGTTTGACTCCTGCACTATAACGGGAACAACATGTAAACGAGTTAGTGTGAATCAATTCTATGTGATAATTACAAAGTAGACCACAGTTTGGAAAAATGCTGAGTTAGTCCATTGTACCCTTTCCCACTGATTTTCATAGGGATATGATGCATACCGTTTGTATTAAATACTGCACCTCGATGGATAGACGGATTAAGGGACGGAGGGACAGACAGGGAGACATAAACTGACCAACAGGCCCTCTGGTCACAGCTGTGTCAATACAGCTTCCACCGAGCTGGAACTCATCGACACCCTAAAGGACTGTAGTAGTCAAGCAGAACAAATTCCAAATACAAAACCAGATTGTAGCCATCAGAAATGACCACCCACTTGAGGACAACAATGTCACAGTAAGGTATTCCTCACCTTCAATGTGATGAGAGTCAGCTCTTGCCTATAGGCACTGTCCATATCTCACTTTATTTTTATCTCTTTTATTCATGATCATGACATGATGCTGAGCTACCATCTCATACTGGGCAGCACACTACATGTAAACATGAGACGATGGCCGACAGAGTGGCCTCTTTATGATGTGACCGAGTTACCTCCTCAGGGACCGAGTGGAACCAGCCTTGAGAATGTGTTCACCCAGGGAAGTTGGGGGGCAGACTGGTTCCCAGCTGGATTGCGAGTGAAGGGATTGTCATCACAGCTATCCTACCCAGGGCACCGCAGCAGGACTAAGTTGCCGGTCCTATTTGATCACTGGGGTGAAAGCCTGTCCACACAGCTGTTGTGAAGCCAGAGTCAACTCATGCATAACCACTGACATGGAAACGGGCCATAGAGAATATTTTAACAAGCCCCAGCAGTACAAAAAGAATGCATATTTATATAACCGTGGCTGCGTGATCTAGTGCTGTTGAGACAAATTATTTGTGTTTAAATTAATACAAATATGAACAACAGAACAATAGGTTTGACCTATACACACTACTTACTTGAAAATATCTTGCGGCTTCAGAGGGTTTAAGAACTACAGCGTGGGTCAGCGATTACATAACAGCTATAGAAATATTTGGATGCTGCTGTTACTTTAATATTATTTTCAGGTCTTTAGCAAATCGTGTTTTTTTTCAAGAATGTTACATAACATTTACTTGTGTTTTATTTGTATGTATAGCTTGCACTGTATTTCATCAATTCAGGCCATCACTTATTCTAATTATGATGATGCATTGATACTGTACGTATTCATTTCCCCATCCTTAACTCACTGGTTATACTATTAAGTTTAGTGGTGCAGTCTTATGAGATCAAATAAAGCTGAATCAAAAATTACACAAGAAAAATATCATCAATCTCAGCTTTGGTAGATACTTTACAAATGTTGCACAGCACTCTTGGCAGATGTGACAAAACTTTAATGCATGCATTTCAATGCATTCACTATAATATTTAGAGTTTTGGTTCATTGGGATTTCAAGGGTGGCTAATGAGCGTTTCTACCTTCTACAGTTTCAAAACTGTCAGCTGCCCAGCTACAGTATGTCACCCATTCTGTGACAATGTTTGCATAAGCAACAGACAAGCAAAAGATGTTTGATGGTACAGCACTGCCTGCCTTTGTACTATCAGCTATACACAGGATTTGGAACGTTCCGAACAGGCACGTTCAACAGCCGCTGCATGTGTCCTGATAGAACTGAAAACTATGGTACCCTGGGTGCCACAGCCAACATAACCTGGTCAGACTCGACCTTCTTTGGGGCTTGTGGTTGTGGCAGGAAAATATTTCATCTGTCACTCTGATATTACTGTGATTAACCAGTTCTCACAGTCCTGATACAGCTATCAGCGCTAATGCTGAAAGCTGATGGAACAGACTCTCCAGCTCAAGGAGCAATAGTCTGGCTGATGGAGTGTCTCAGCTCCCAAGGCAGTTGGAGTGACATTACACTGACACTGTGCCAGGGCCAGCCCCAGATGCCGTGAGGAAAACATCATCAGTGCAAAATGAATCACATTGGTCAAGTTGCACTGAGTGAAATGGAGATTTTGCATATAATATATACAGTGGGTACGGAAAGTATTCAGACCCCCTTAAATGGTTTCACTCTTTGTTATATTGCAGCCATTTGCTAAAATGATTTAAATTATTTTTTTCCTCATTAATGTTCACACAGCACCCCATATTGACAGAAAAAAATTGAATTGTTGAAGGTTTTGCAGATTTATTAAAAAAGAAATACTGAAATATCAAACAGCCATAAGTATTCAGACCCTTTCCTCAGTATTTAGTATGTACACCCTTTTGAGCTAATACAGCCATGAATACAGAAGAGGATTGGGAGAATGTCATATGGTCAGGTGAAACCAAAATGGAATGTTTTGGTAAAAACTCAATGTGTTTGGAGGCGAAAGAATGCTGAGTTGCACCCAACGAACACCATACCTACTGTGAAGCACGGGGGTGGAAACATCATGTTTTGGGGCTGTTTGTCTGCAAAGGGACCAGGACGACTGATCCGTGTAAAGGAAAGAATGAGTCAGGCCATGTATCGTGAGATTTTGAGTGAAAACCTTCTTCCATCAGCAAGGGCATTGAAGATGAAACGTTGCTGGGTCTTTCAGCATGACAATGATCCCAAACACATCGCCCGGGCAACGGAGGAGTGGCTATGTAATGAAGCATTTCAAGGTCCTGAAGTGGTCTGGCCAGTCTCCAGATCTCAACCCCACAGAAAATCTTTGGAGGGAGTTGAAAGTCTGTGTTGACCAGGGACAGCCCCAAAATATCACTGCTCTAGAGGAGATCTGCATAGAGGAATGGGCCAAAATACCAGCAACAGTGTGTGAAAAGCTTGTGAAGACTTAAAGAAAACCTTGGACCTCTGTCATTGCCAACAAAGGGTATATAACAAAGTACTGAGATTGACCAAATACTTATTGTCCACCATAATTTGCTAATACATTCTTTAAAAAAACAGACAAAGTGATATTCTGGATTTTTTTCACTCATTTCGTCTCTCATAGGTGAGGTATACCTATGATGGAAATTACAGGCCTCTCTCATTTTTTTAAAGTGGGAGAACTTGTGGTGGCTGACTAAATACGTTTTTTGCCCCACCGTACGTGCATACACCCCTGTGTGTAGTGAAACAAACCAGTTTTAGTAAGACATCCTAAAATGTCCAGGTCTATTCTTCCCAATGTGTAAACTAACAGCAGTCAAGTGACATTATTCTGTACTCAAAGGACAGGCTGAGTAACAGCAGAGGACAAGATAAGAGCAGCCTTGGAGGTCCTAAAGTCACTGTGGCCATCTTCTCTTTATCTCCGTCTCACCTGTGGCCCAAACCCTTTCATCCAACTTGCACTCTGTGCCTTTCTTGGGTGACATTCGATTAGTGGCCCATTTAGAATGAGGTTTAAAGCAGTGTCTCTCATCTGCCTGGGAAGGTTTGAGCTCCTGAAAAGGCAATGCATGACTGTGTATTCATTGCAGTCAGATAAAGTTCATTTGGTCAAGAAATCTCAGAGAGGGCTGAACTCTGCCAAGGCTTAAGCATTAAAAGAGAGAGAAGTTTTTGAAGAGGTTAAATGGGGTTTCGTTGTTACATTGGATCTGAGGTTTTGCTTTAATTGCTGCCTGAATAGGCAAATGTTGATCAGACAATTACCATCAAACAGGATTTGACAGATGTTTAGGTTGACAGAGGTTAAATGTTTTCCATCAAAATAAATGTTTTGAAATGTTCATCATTTTAATGACAAATTCAAATCAATATCAAAATGAATTGGAAACAACAATAAAGTAGTTATGAAAGGGTCTATGTAAAAAGGAAGTAGGACAAAAAGCAATACAATTAACTTCTTGGGGGGGGGGGTGAGGTATGGTAATTTTTTTATTTTTCTATTTTTCTTTTTTCTTGTGATTGCCCTACACATAGTCGTAAGAAGAAAGCACATGACTTAACTAGGCTTTACACCGATCTTATTGGGCTGATCGGTACCGGCCGATATTTAGCATTTTATGCTGATCGGCTTTAATGTCATAACTCGGCGATCCGATCAATGACGTCATTGATTGGCTCCGCAAAAGACATTTACTCCGCGTCACTGCGTGCACAGTATATTTGAATCCAAAAGCTAGTCTTTTAACGTAGTACTCTAAATATCTGACGGCCAATGAAGTTATTTAAAAACAAAACAAAAAAAAACCACGTCGGCGGTAAGGAACAGACAGGCAACACGTAATGCCCGGATCAAATTACAAGACAAATTTTCTCTTTCACGATTGCACTGTCAGACTACTGCAATAAAATCTTGTATTCCGATACCACAGCATCCCGTTTTTTACGATCATTGGGCTTTATCTTGTCAACTCAAATGCGATTGGATACACTCGTTACTGTGGCGACGACAACAAGAGTGGACCGCGCCGACGGTATTGTAAGGACAAAATGGGGAAAAACGTGTGTTGGAGGTCACCGGTGCTCTGGACAGGAGAGGGCATTCATTTAAGTCTTGCTTGAGGTATGTTCACATACTTTTAATACGATACGGCTCACAAGCAGACAATAAAATGTTATGTAGCCTAGCAAGCTACTGCTATCACGAACGGTTGGACGTAAACATGCAGCCGTTCTGTCAAATCATGCTGTAACGTTTCGGTGTGGGTGAAGTAATTTAATTAAATTGTCACAAAAAGTGGATTTATTAATTACTGTATGTACTTCCTGCCATCTAATAGAACACCTTCATTTGTTCTGTCTGTCACTATGCCTCACTGGCATAAATAGAGGAACAAAGATACATTATTTATTGTAAATATAATTTTTTTGAGCAATTAGGTACACAAGTATATACAGTAAATGAACATGTCATTTAAATAGACACATTCCTCCATCTTGTGATCGGATCGGTTATCGTTTTTTTTTAAAATCGCTGATCGGTGATGGGCCCCAAAAATCCTGATCGTGTAAAGCCGAGACTTAACTTTTGTTGAAACAAATGCTTTTCCTCTGCAGCATAGCTCAGCTAAACTGGTAAATCATTCTCCAATACTACTCCTACGCCTCTTCCTACTACTACTACTACTAATAATAATAATACTTGTAAAAACGGCACAAATACTTCATCAAAAAATTGTCGAAGAAAAAAAAAATGATACTCTACCACTGATCAGACACGTTTGGCTTAACCTATTTTCGTCTGATAGTTATATCATGATTTTCTTCAATGAACGGTATACTGAATATATTTGATTTCTTGTTGCTTAACAGTACAATTAGTGGGGCAGTGGTAGCTTGTTGCTAACCCTCTCACTTAGGCTAATTGATTTCTAGTTGCTACAATTATGACCATCTGTTGTGACTCACAACATCAAGCAGTGGCTAAAGGTTTCATTTAGACAAGATGAGTCTGCAAGCATTTTGGTGGAAAAACGAACGTCACACACACTGACGCACATTGACACATGGACGTACACATGCACAGTGCACACAAGCCCACACACACTGATTGCTTGGCTGGCTGAGTGTTTCTCACCAAATTTGCAGGGATGCAATTTGGCATATGTTCCTGCTTTGGCGAGGCATGTGAACAAGATGGTGTGAATGACTGGAGACGCAGCAAGGTACAAGTGGTACCTTCTGTCGCTAGCTTGACTGGTGAGATCAGCCCTGGGCCCATCACTGACTTTTGGACCATCAAATCATACCGGTTGGAAAAATGCTGGTCTGCATCCTGACTATTGTTGAAGTGCTCCTGAAACCGGCACCGAAACCCACCCCTCTAAAATCTTGGGGCGCAGTCACCTTTTGCGCTATGCACGACTGAGACTCTGACCTCTCTCCTCGCATGGCTGCATGTTTATGGTCTGCTTCTCTGTGTGATGTGCAACAAAAATATACAGCAGAGTGTAAATTGTATCCGCGTTCAGGGATTAAAACCCATCCATCCATTTTCAACACTGCTTATCCTGGTTAGGGTCGCAGGGCGATGGAGCCTATCCCAGATGACTTCGGGCGAAAGGCGGACTACACCCTGAACTGGTCGCCAGTCAGTCGCAGGGCACATATAGACACGGACAAACATTCGCACTCACATTCATACCGTCACTGAGCGGAAACTGAACCCATGCTGCCCGCACCAAAGTCAGGCACGTGTGCCACTACACCATCAGTGACACGGGATTAAAACCAGCACAATAAATTAATAAAATATATAAGATTTTTGTTGAAGGTTACAACATGCTAATGTTAACGATTTAACTGGAATTTTTTTTTTTTTATGTAGAACAAAAGACGATCACAATGATGAAAGAACTGCCCTTTGCCAGATGCTTCATTGTTAATATTAAAGACGACACTAAATTTAAAATTGCATCAGCAGGTAAAAGTCATCTCTCATGATGAGGGAAAACAGACATGAAATCAATGTTGAGTATAGGCATCATGCACTTTTCACTTCCAAGCTGTCATTTTGGTGGAAGAGTGAGGATAATTGCTCTTTCTTGGCTAATTGTCTACCAGAGCTGAATATCCTGCAGAAGGAAACCGTGATGCACTGTGAGCAGTACAACGGGCCTTTGGAGAGTGACAGAAGCTAACACAGTGCACTCTGAATAATGCAAATGATGCCAGGCCTTGCACAACTCCCCCTAACAAGACTCGGGTGGTCTCACACGGCATCATCTTGATCAGTGACAAATCCCAGTGTGAAGCAAATTAAAAACAGTGTGGGAAATTACTTCTTCTGTGGTGAACCACCAATGCAGGGTTATCTGCCAGCATATTAACCCCAATGCAAGCGTGTCTGAGCTACACTTCTAATAGGTGCCAGCTGATGCACCAACAACAACACTTTTTATTACTATTATTTTTTTTAAAGCATACATCCATTTCTACATCTATATGCTGAATGTATTAATCTGTATGTATTGGTTGCATTACAGATTTAGAATCTGGACAAATAGGTAGATATAGCCTTTCTGCGTAAGTGATCGAAAAGGAATGAGGCTGCAAAAATAGATTAGGTTTTTTGTCAGTTTACCCAAACGTATTTAGCACATGGACTTTAATATACCCCATATACGAGACAACATTTATGTCAGCCTTGCTTTTGTTTATTTTCAGTTGGAAAGCTTTGCGGTCCAACCTCGTAAACCCATAGTGGGATATTTACAACAGTTTTGAATGCAGCAGGAAAATACAGACACACTTGCAAATTTCCCTTACACAAATCCCTCATGAGGTATGTACGTAGAGCATATGTACTGTCGATGCCTGGTTTATACAGGCAAAACTGTTCTGTTCAGTTTGGCTTTGAACACTGTAAACGCTGGTCTGGCTTGTGTTTCCACTTCAATAGAATAATTGGGATGACACGAGCAGAATCCACAACTAAAATGTAGAACTGAAGAATCCTTAAAGGTGAAACATTTTTTGCAAAAGAGAAAAGTCCAGTTGACTCGATTCAACCTTTGCGGATAAGAAGGATGACTGAGTATCTACAGACTCACTCTTTTCTTACTATTTTTGGCATTTAAAATGTAAAGAAAATGAGGCATTGCCCTGAACTAAGCCAAATGCTAGTAGTTGATGGAAAAGAGATTTAAAGGCCTGGGTCCCCAGGCGGTGGCACGGTAGCCGACTGGTTAGTGTCTCTGCCTCACAGTTCTGAGGACCGGGGTTCAATCCCCGACCCCGCCTGTGTGGAGTTTGCATGTTCTCCCCGTGCCTGTGTGGGTTTTCTCTGGGCACTCCGGTTTCCTCCCACATCCCAAAAACATGCATGGTAGGTTAATTGACAACTTGACCCGAAGGTGTGAATGTGAGTGCGAATGGTTGTTTGTTTGTATGTGCCCTGCGATTGGCTGGCAACCAGTTCAGGGTGTAACACGCCTCCTGCCCGATGATAGCTGGGATAGGCTCCAGCACGCCCGCGACCCTAGTGAGGAGAAGCGGCTCAGAAAATGAATGGATGGATGGGTCCCCAGGCTTCTTTTACAACTGTTGCTCCGGTCACGAGTTCTTGATATCAATAACTTTATCCGCAGAGTCGTCGGAATTTTGACATCCAGGATGGAGGGCGATGATACAGATCAGTTAATTCACACAAACACTGCGGCACACACATGTCGAGATGCAGCCAGAGGAGTCATATTACAGTATACCTGGGGGCCTGATGTCTAAAACTGGTAATGATCCTGCAGTAGATGTGTAAACTTGTCCAAAAAAAAGCAACAAACAATGCAGTGAATAACATTGTAACAAAAACAGATGTCCCACTTTCTAAAGCAGCAGTTAAAAATATCCCATTGTACTTCTGAAAGTGATGATACGTTGTCCCTGTGCACTACTTGAGGGGGACAAAAATGATATATTGTGCTGTGAGGTAGTTTCAGTTGCATTTCTGTCTGCAGTGGGTCATAAGGGACGCTTCAGTGCTCTAACTCGCTGAAGACACATTTTTACACCTCAACCTGATGAAACAATTGGTGCATGATAATAGTGTGTGATTCAACAAGCAGCGGGGACTATTAAGTAAACATACTGTAGCTTCGTAGCTGTCAATTGGTGCACCCATTTTGATGCGTCTGTCATGACATGGTTCCCATTTGGCTGCTGGCTGACATCTTTGACCCTGGAGATGGGCATACCAATGACAAGATGTGTACTATGGCATTTAATAAAGTATGAAAGAGGGAGTGTTAAAATCTAATTATTAGTCTAATGCATGAGATGTGATCACACAGGCTCCTTGGTGATGAGGAAATCATCTCCCATAAGACTTCACACTGATAATTACAACAACATTAACCTTTGCCTTGTTAATTCAGGCCCTCATAGCAATTCATCTCAGGTTAGAGACCTCTCAGAACAATTCTTCACACTAGTTTGGCAAGATGGGAAAAACACTGATGAAGTGTGGATAAAAATCATACCGGAACAAGTTCACACTCTTTCGTTTTAAATGAATTAACATTTGCATGAGCATATAACCTTGTAACCACGTGGAGCATGAGTGAGTTCCTTCCCTTATATTTTCCAATTCATTTATGTCATGCTTATTGGAAGCATATACTACATACTAATACAACTGACCACACAGGGGAGACCCATGCATAAAACAAAAGGTGTAATGGTATTAAAACATCTAAAAGAAGGAGCTCACATTTTTATTTTATTTTATGGATAGACTCAGTCATCCATTTTCTAACACACAGTACATACAGCTTATCCTTTTCAGCGTGGCGGGTGAACTGGAGCCTATCCGAGCTGACTTTAGGCGAACGTCGTGGTACACCCACCAGTCAATTACAGGGGCACAAACAACAAACAACCACACACTATACACACACACACACACACACACACACACACACACACAAATTCTATGGACAGTTTAGGCTCTTCATTTAACCTAACGTGCATGCTTATTAATGTGGGAGGAAGCCGGAGTACCCCGAAAAAAACCCTTTGGTGAGATTCAAACCCAGAATGACTTCATGGATAGATTAAAATACAGATCGCAAAAATTTCGTGTTTACTTATTTTGGTGGTCAGACAAATGGACACAGGTGTCTGCAAGACAGACAGACAGACAGACAGGAAGGCAGGCAGGCAACAGATACATAGATACGTGTTAATCAGGGTGAATGAACTGTGCACAATTTTTACCCAATGTTTAAAAAAAACAGTAAATACATGCAAAAGTGCAGTAGAAATAAAAACTTCATTTAGAGAGAAGATGTGTGCATACGAATGATGAGGCGGGGTATCAAAACCTAATTGATTAATTAAATCTCTGACACACCGGAAGAATCGGTCACAATCTAATGGCAATTAATTTTGGTGTCATTTTAATTATCCAAAAGGTTAAACCAGTCAAGATGTTTACAATAATTTGAATGATGAATTCTGAGCTCCAGGATGCTGACCAAAGACAGGAATGCATTCAGTCATGATACTGCATGATTAAAGCAATATATTTCAATCTTTGTCTAATGAGCAAAATAAATAAATTAATTAACCAGGCATGATTGGTTAGTAAATGAACTCATGCTAACTCATGTAACTACACAGTGCCAAGTATGAGTGATTATTTTGCTCTGACAGCTGCACTTTTCCCCCACCATTTAACACAGAAGATTGTGTTGGATCCCTAATAAATAATAAAACACTGCACCCGCTTTAAAACAGTTCTCCATGTCAGTAATGCCGTGCCTGTAGTAGTTTGTAGGTTTTGCTATAGCAGTACAAGAGCCAAAAAGACAATAATACCTTGCTCAAATTTGGGTATATTTGAAATTTCCGCTTTCTGTTCAAGTTGGTAAAACATTGAGAGCTCACTGAAATCAATCAACTTCTTAAAACACCTAATCTACAATTCCATTGCAACATGCTGGCAATTTTTTGTCTTTTTGTCTTGGGTTTGTTGTCACATTTCTTTCGGGCCAATTATATATTCCTCGTGCACTCAATGTAGTATAGTAGTCTCACCACGTTGCACTATTTGCGTATCTGTTATTGACCGATACTGGCCACTCATGCCAGAGTAGGATCTGCTCCATTTCCACACTGACTGAGGAGTATCTGCAACATTTGCACAATCAACATTGTCCCAGACTATCGTACTACTCGCTTGAAGTCTGGGCGCTCTTTGCACAATGGTCATTGCAATATGAGTCATTCGAACTGCTCTAAGTGCTAGAGGACTCTGCATCTTTTTGCACAATTGTCAAAAAAAATAAAAAATAATAATAATGAACCGGCATTACCAGATAACTAGCAACCCTTTATTGCTCAGTGACTGTTTTTCTCAATGTCTTTATGTCTCAAAAGTGTTCTCTGTCAATCTGTTGTCATAGTAATTAGAGTGGCTCCAATTACTGGAGACAAATTCCTTGTGTGTTTTTTGGACATACTCGGCAAATAAATATGATTCGGATTCTGATTCTGAAATTGAAGTTAAGCAAGAGTCTGAAAGAGTGCTAAAATGCTTGTTCCCTCAATTTTATGACAGGTGGTCAAATAACTTTGCTAAGTACTGTATATTTATGACTTTGGTTACATCATCTATCCATCTTAGTAGGATTCAGAAAGTAGCCATGTGAAAATAAAATAAAAAGAGCATAGCTCCAAAAGTATTTTCTCTTATTAGGCACTGATTATAAAAAATAAATAATCTAGATTAATTCCATTTAAAATGGAAATGGGCCAGAAAAAAAATCCAACATTAAAAAGTAATCACATTAACATTTGCAATTTACATGTTTCAATCAGCACAATGATTGTTTGCATTCTTGACAAAAGGGTAAATGAGTTAATGTGTGTGAGCTGGCATGTGCATGTTTTATTGGTACGCATTTGCAACAAACATTATAAATGATGAACCCGTGGAGAGTAGGGTCACACTTGTATTCTGCACAACATGCTCCTTGACTTTTTCTGATTTGCATCTAGATTGCTTTAATTATGAATAATAATAGTCAAGTTACCTGATTGGATGGCATGGTGGAGAATCGATTGAAAAGCATGAATAATGCCAAAGGGCACTCCCCCACTGCTTATTCCAGCTTGAAAATCATATCTGTTTCAATATCTGGCAGCAAAAAAACCCTGAAATGCACCATATACTGGAATACTTTGCACATTTTTAGCAATTGAATTACCTTTTTTAAAGGGTAAGGCATCAACTTTGATTGAACGTACGAGTAAATGTTTCTACAATTCCAAGACCTTTAGAGCAGCAGCAGAGCTTGAGAAATTGGCATCATACCACAGCTCCAAAAATGAAGTGAAATGGTGGGGTCAAGGGTCTCCATTTTAATATGTATCTGAATGAATGTATGGTTTCTTGTATAGAACAAACCCTAACCTAACCCATTTGTTTATACCATGTTGGCGACATAAAATGTTTGCTTAACAATGTTTTTTACTTCCTACATAAAGGCGACGTTATAGAAACAAGACTGCAAATTACAACAATAAACATTTAATTCTAAAACTAAACCAGCATTATTTGAAGGGTGAATTGTTGTATTACTTCATCTACTTGATCTGTTGAGTGTGCAGCTGTACTTATTATTGTGGCCAGTGAAGCTCTTCACCAGAGCCTGACTTGAGTTACAGCACGTTGCAACGTCCTTCACAGCTTGTCACACCTCATCTCGCTGGCACGGAAATGCCAAGGAATTAAGCATTTATTTTGCTCTAGTGACTAACAACATTTTTGATCTCCTGAACAACCACACTAGTTATTTCTGCTATATTCTTTCTTGCTGTCTAACTGGGCCATTGCATCATCCCGACTGTTTCGAGCCCACTTCACAAGTGTATGCCGTGTCTGCCATTGCTGGTGGACTGAATCAGGCCATGATGGGTTCATTAAAAATCGCCATGACTGCAGACATTGGGTGGAGTGATTAGTGTGATAAGAAGGCAATATGAGCTTAATGCAAGAAGAGGTGGTTCACCAAGATTAAAAGCCTTTTCCACATCATTGCCATTTTCCCTCCAATTCAGCGAATCACTTAATTGAATTTCTTTTAACTTTCTTTTTAATTTTCTCCACAAAACCCCTCCTGGATTTGCAACCCCAAGATGAATGAGAGGGATTTTATTCACTTTTAGGCCACAGCCTGACAACCCAGAGACCCTTTGTGACACGGCCATTTGTGGAAAATGAAAGTGTTCCAAAAACCCAATGTTCTGATAATCATAACACTAATACTATGAATAAATAAATAATTGACAAGTGTAATTCGATGGCTTGTTGTTGAAGCGCTGCCTCTTAGCTCTTCTTCTTGTTGTCATGGTAATAAAAGCTGTACTTTGCGTTGGCGCCGCAGTAACGGGTGGCAGCCTGAGCAGTGGCTCATTTGCATGAAACGGGACAACTCCCTCAAAACAGGCTAATTTCAGTGAGGCTGGAAAAAGAGGGAGAAAATTGTTCTATAATGCTTGATCCTGGGGGTCTTTTGATGAAAGTATTTCACAGGCTTGTCATTAAGACACTTGGGAACTGTTAAAAATTGTGAAAAATGCAATCCTTTAAATCAACAGAGCACGACACGTAGAGACAATCCTAATACTTACTGACTGCGTTTCCTCATATAGCTGGCGGCATTTATTTACTTAACTGCAGAGACTATGTGTCTAGTAAGGGTAAGGTAGAAGTCTTTGCTGCATTTAAAAAATATATATATATATTTTTTTTTGTTTTGTTTTGTTTTTGTTTGTTTTTTTGTTTTTTTTAAATCACACGTTCACAAATATTTAAGTCAATAAAGTAAACTTTAAATAGAAACTAACTTTCAGTTCAGTTCAGTTTCAGTTCAGTTTAAGTTTTTGCGCTGGAAGGAATGCTTGACGTCATTTGTAAATTGAAGCTTCATCAATGCCATGTGGCGGCATGGTGAACGACCGGTTAGTACATCTGCCTCACAATTCTGAGGACCGGGGTTCAAATCCCGGCCCCGACTGTGTGGGGTTTCTATGCTCTCCCCGTGCCTGCGTGGGTTTTGGCATCCCTTCACTATGACAGTTTACCTAAGGTGGAAAATTGTTTTGCACTGTATTTTTCTTTAAAACAAAACAAGTATACATTTAGTTATAGGACCTGTAGCGTCTGCTAACTAACAAGTTATGTATGCAATTTTTGATGAAGAAAATTAAACTGGCAGTCATTTCCAATAAGATCAATCTGTTATGGAGCAATCAGTAAATAACTAATTGCCTTGAGAACGACCCTTTTTCATCGTCAATATCGATAAAGTGCAACCGGTTGAGTGCAACTGGTTGTTTCTACAGTATGTGCCCTGCGACTGGCTGGCGACCAGTTCAGGGTGTACCTCGCCTCTCGCCCGAAGATAGCTGGGATAGGCTCCAGCACCTCCGCGACCCTACTCAGGATAAGTGGTACAGAAAATGGATGGATGGATAAATGCCATGTCTCCTCTGCTTGCGGTTTGTATTGTAGCAATTACGTCTCAAGCACATCCCAAAAACATGCATGGTAGGTTAATTGAAGTCTCTAAATTCCCCGTAGGTGTGAATGTGAGCGCGAACGGTTGTTTGTTTCTATGTGCCCTGCGATTGGCTGGCGACCAGTTTAGGGTGTACACCGCCTCTCGCCCGAAGATAGCTGGGATAGGCTCCAGCACGCCCGCGACCCTAGTGAGGATAAGCGGTACGGAAGATGAATGGATGAATGAATGATCTGATCAGATTTCACAGTAAATGTAATTACCGCCACCTCGTGGCACCATTATTTTTCTGCGGAAAAAAGATGGTACCTATATGAGTTGTGGTGTTTATTTGTTCAGTGTATGATGCGCCCAGCAATTCATTGCAGCAAGACACATGGTGTCTATTAGAGCAAAGGCTGCCATTATTGGCTATAGAGTGCATTGTATGAATTATAAATTCAGCATATACAAGCATAAAACCCAAAATCTCTTTGTACTGTATTAGAAACTGTTGAGTTGACCTCTTACATCTGTACTGTGCATAAACAAGGGGAACAACAGGCTCGCATAGACGTGCTTACCTGCAGTCACAAAGTGTATTTATTATAATCTTGAGGGTTCCATTAGCAAATGGCCTTCCTGATGAAGCCAGAGGATAAGCTGCTACTGAACGGCTGAATGCTCTGTCAGTGAAGTGCTTAGACAAGAGCATGTCTGAAGGCTCTGTGGTGATTTGACGGGCTGAATCTGGTTATGGGTCAAACCTTGGCTGCCTTTTGAGGCAGAAAGGATGAATGAGTTCCTATATGAGGTTGAGTTGGGAGAGCTAAAATGTAAAAAAATAAAATAAATAAATAAAAAAGCAAATGCGTCACTCACTCCCTCAGAGACACACACACACACACACACTCACACACACACGCACACACACAAACAGCTCAAAGCCCTTTAGAAATTTCTTTCAATCTTTCTGTCAGATGAGGATGAAAAATACCTGTCCTTAAGCTTCACAATGCCCATACTGTCATCCCTTCACTATGACAGTTTACCTAGTGGGAAATTGTTTTGCACTGTATTTTTCTTTAAAACAAAACAAGTATACAATGAGTTAAAGGACCTGTAGCGTCTGGATGGCCTATTATCCACTAACAAGTTATGTATGTATTTTTTGCTGCAGAAAATTAAACTGGCAGTCATTTCCAATAAAATCAATCAGTTTTGGAGCAATCAGTAAATAACTAATTGCCTTGAGATCGACCCTTTTTCATCTTCAATATCGACAAGCCGCCATGTCTTGGTGTGACGTCAGCGACAGAACTGGAGACCAAATTCGCTGCATAGCTGGTGTGAACAAAGGAATGCACTGTACTATAAAGTGGCAAGTATTTACTCAGATTTTCTATATTATCGCTACTGGGCGCAATCCCCCCACCTTCAAAGTGACAACATTTCTGAAAAGAAAACAAACAAAACGCCATCTTGCATGAGTTTCCAAACACTGCTCTTTTTAAGTTTGTATTATACAGTCATGCTCACCATAAGGTTTGAGTACTAAATGTGGAATATGTCCTGAAGAAAAATGAATCAAGTGAAACAAATTTTTTCTGTAGAGAACTTTGATACAAATGAGCAAATGATAAGCAACATTTTATGGTCAGATGAAACAAAAATAGAGCTTTTCGGCAATGCACACAAAACAGACGGCGCAAATAAGCCTTTCAGGAAAAGAACACCCTGCCAACATTCAAGCATGGCGGTGCTGCATTGCTACATCTGGTACTGGAGGCCTTGACTGTATCACAGGTATCACGAAAAACAAAAATTATCAAGAGAATTTAGACTGAAAAGGCAAAGATCACGTGTCCTCCAGCAAGACAAAGATCCAAAGCACACATCCAAAAGCACACAGGAATCGTCGAAAAGGAAAAATGGACTGTTTTAAAATGGCCAACAATGAGTCCTGATCTCAGTTATACTTACATTTCCATTTATTTCTGATGATATTATACCGGTTATGCAAAAAGTGAAGGAGTGCCAATAATGGTGACCACGACTGTATGTTATATTGCTGTTTGCACACTCACATCAATCAACACAGCAGTACCTCCAAATTATGTTCAATCACGAATTTAATATGCGAAAAAAATAATAATAGTAAAATAAAACAAAAACGCTAATTTAATATGGTGTCATTGATGAAAATGATACGAACATGGGGCCGGGCACCTGTGCCCATCAAAGTTCGCAATGGTCACACACGACGTCACCATCATGCAACAACCCTTTAAAACAAATGCCTGTGTGTCACATGATCTTCCAAACCCTTTTTCAAAGGTCTTAGAGTCATGAGTGATAAAAAAATAAATAAAAGAATGTGCTGGCAGAACCCGTTTATATAGGCGGAAATTAACGCACTCAAGTCATGCGGCTGCTGCCTTCCTTCTGCAACGATGCGTTACAGAATTTTAACAAAACAAGCCTACTCAATATTAACCTCACTATTTTCATTTGTTGTCTAAAAACAAAACAAACAAACAAAATAAACCCATCCAGACGTTCAATAAAGGCGACAATTACACACCAGAACACGTAGTAGTTAATGAGGAAATGCCCTCGTCTTCCGCTGCTGTCATCACAGGGGTGAAGTGTTGTTTTCGACCAAAATGTGGGCCAGCAGAAATCTGCCTGAAAGTCAAATAAGTCATCAGAAAACAAGCCTAAAATTACTACTGAGTCTATTTTGGGGGGATTTTTCTGACATCGTTTTTAAGTCCAGAACTACGGAATAAGTGCTGATGTTCACAGCACAGCGAGCTACGAACACATCTGAGAACACTCAAAGACGATGTGTCAGAGACAAAAGAAGAGAGCAGAAGTGGAGTACGGAAAATGTACTTTGAGCCATGGAGTTCATTTCCAATAAGACCGTTTGTGTTTCACGATACACAGGACTGCATCACCCAAGCTTGTGAGAGCCAGGCAGATGACAGTTAATATTTCTTTCTTTACACTTTTCTCTGTAAAATGAGACTTGAGAACACTGTCGTTATTGACAATGTAAGGAACAATTTGTGACCATCGAAACAAATCAGTGCACATCGCGCAATGCCATTTAGTTTTTCAAAACTTCCAAGTGAGTAACTGCAGGATGGGAATGATGTGCCTGCATAACAGAATGCAAGGAATCTAAAGTTCTGCATGTTTTTAGATTCAAAATAGAATTCAAATAGGGTTATGAGCTTAAACACTAATGTGGTGTCTATACAAGGAAAGTACTTTTTAAAGTATTTATTTTCAAGTACCGGTGTGTACAAGTGTATAAATCAAATAAGTTAATAAATAAAATAAGCTTTGCATGGTCACAGCGGTGTAAAGCCTGTCATTATAGTCGAACAAAAAAGTGACAAACTGTATTTTGCAGTAAACCCAAAATATTTTAGTTACCTTAAAGAGATGTATTACCGGTTATGGCTATGTGATCTAGCTATTGCCATAATAATACTTTAAAAATCATTATTTTTCTGCCCGCAGAACCCTCCAAATCCCACTCCCTTGACACTTGAGAGCTATTATATTTTTTACATTTCTTCTATAATTCAAAAGAGATCCATAATGCTCAAACGTGAGTTTCTATGGAAGCTCAAAGAGAATCAAACTTCGTCAAAACAGGTATTTTCTTCAAAGACTTGTCAATTTCCACATCGAAGAATTAAAATGGTTATTTATTCACTTTATTACAACCGAGGGGATTTCATTTACTTGTTTCTGATATTTTGAAAAGATGCTTAAGTCTACTGGATAAACAGAAATCTTTGTGCAACAGAAAAATCGACTTGTTTCTACATTTTTGGATTGTATGAGATGGTTAATATAACACATGACAATGCAAGCGTTCCAGAGCTGCCAGATATAAATTTGATAAAAAAAAGTTGTACTTATTGAGTGCACAATGGACCATATTCTAAAATATCTTGTTTTTTAATTATTTCAGTTTCAGAAAGGAGAATGTGCACAAACGATAGAAATCAAACCAAAGCTGTAAAAACTTTAAACTTTTATTGGAAATCTATCAAATGCTTTTATTTTAAGGCCTTCACATTGAACGTTGAGTGGCATTAATCCTGTTGATCCTGTTATTGTGGTCCTATTTTATTTCAAGACTCCAAATATTTTTGTTAACAGTGATTAGATAAAGCATAAAAGTAATTGCCTTGTTTTGGAACGACAACTAAACCTTGCAATTGCAACTTGATACTTGAAATATCAGTTCTGTAGCATTTGCATGAGAAAGTCGGAAAAGCACGGGACGAATGAAAGAAACGCAACACTGCTTTTAGCTATGCTGGTTGAACAGGGGCAGACTGGTGTGCTTCCAAAGTTGTGCACATAAATAGTAATTCTGTGCTTTAGGCGATGAGAACACAGCAGTGGGCTGGGGACTTCTCTGCAGGACAAGAGCTTTTTAACTGCTTCCTTTGAATGACAAATAGGGACTCTAGAGTGATAAGGTTGAGAACATCAACTCCTCTCTTTAACATGTTTGGGAGAAAAAGTGAATTTAGGCAGAACCTTTTGCCCAGGAAAGTTATTTGCAGAGAAAGCAGGTGAACCAGCTCAATTACAGATTTTAAATTGAAACGGACTAAAAGGCAATATTTCAGTGTCTCTCTGCAACTCTCCACCCTTTCCTACATTACCAGAAAAGTAATGCTTAAATTCAGTTAGGCTAACACAGAAGGGGGCCCAAAGGGGGGAAAAAGTGGTGGTGTACATGAATCTGGGTCCACGTGAGCAAGGAATAGAAATAAACATGACTGAGGAGCAGAGAAGCAATATAAGACAGTGGCCTTAGAGACTATAATGGAAAGGGACTTGTTTTGTCAGCCACTCATGGTGATAGAATGGCACACACTCTCTCGTGACAGTGTGATATTGGCTAGGCACCAGCTTGATGAATGTATCAGCCACAAGACAGCCAAAACGCTGCCCTTCCAAGATGCTGGTGTATGGAGACAGGCAGTTATAAGTAACAGGAGTCTTCACTATTTTCTGAAAGAGGTTTATGGAAGATGGCCAGCCCCAATTCAATTTTGTGCAATTATTTCTAATGGAATGTCATGACTATTTCAGATTTAGCTACATTGCTGCTTGGAAAATGTGATTTTTTTGAGAGCATTTTACTGAGGTGACTTTGAGTAGCCCCTTGAGAGAGTGGCCCACGTCAATGGACTGCAGCATCCTAGTGCTTCTTTGGGCATAAGCTGAAGGCAAAGGAGGCAAAGGAAGGCTGGGTGGGCATTGAGTAGATGAGGGCTGCCCTTTCCTCGGCAGGTGACGACCTGTCCTAGACCACCTGCTGTCTTGCCAGGGCCAACCTATTAATGCTGCCCTCCTTTGATTACCCCGGGCAGCCTGGGAATACAGCAGAGAGCAAAGAATATATACAAGAATGTTTCCACCGAGCAATGTGGAGACAGCTCAGATGAAAGTTCATGCATGGGTCATGTAGTTAACATACACAGCATATAAACATCACAAAAAAGTAAGCCTCTTTGCCTAATTATTTAGCATTTGCATACTAATTTGGCATAAACACAGTTGTTTGTCTCCAAGCTTTGTCAAACCTGCCCACAGCTTCAGCATTTTCACCTTCACTGCAGTTATTGTTACAATTTAGAGAGATTAAATTAAACTCTTAGACAGGTTGTCTCAGAGGTATTTTGCTAGAAAGCAAAGCCTCGGTTAATGTACACTTCTAATAACATGACAGTTATTTCCAAAATGGTTCTCCCATTGGAAATGGCAGAAAAAATAAACCTGTTCCAGGGTAAACTTGTCCTTATAGAAACATTAGAAACGCATGGAATGAGACAGCAAAATCGTACACCATCTGATAATGTTCAATTGTCATTTGTCATCCATCCATTTTCTGAGCCGCTCCTCCTCGCTAGGGTCGCGGGAGTGCTGGAGCCCATCCCAGCTGTCATCGGGGAGGAGACGGGGTACACCCTGAACTGGTTGCCAGCCAATCGCAGGGCACATACAAACAAACAACCATCCGCACTCACATTCACACCTACGGGCAATTTAGTCTCCAATTAATGCATGTTTTTAGGATGCGGGAGGAAACCGGAGTGCCCGCCTTGTCATTTGTCAATGATACTGAAATTGATCAGAAAACCTCATTTGTATCCATGCAAATACATTAATTGGGCAGTATACAGCATTATACTGGGAGTTGTTTGTAATATTTTCTCCCTTTAGCGAAACGAGGTAACCAAAATATTTGATACAGTTCCAATAAGTAATAAAATAATATTATTTAAGTTTTGCAGACTATGAAGAAATCTACTTTGCAAAAGTTAAGCATATAGTACAAAGAACGGAAAGTGCTTATGAAATGAGTTTAGTTAGCCGAGTGAATGTCTTCAGAATGTGTTCAAACTAAAAGTTAAATACTGTATGGAATGGAGCATTGAACACTATATGGACCAAAACACATTGTTAAAATGATAGCAGTTGAAGTGACAAAGTTAAATTAAGGTTGTCCCCCGTGTTGTCAGTGGAGCTTGTTTTCTTGGTAAAGTTGCTGCTGGTTAAAAAAATAAAAATAAAAAATACTGTACATACCAACAAAACTCCAAAAAGCATGTAAGCCAGCTGAACGTCTGCTAAATACTGTATATAGTCATATAAACTGGACACCTCATTAGGTGCAAAAATCAAATTGCCAGATATAAAAATCCAGACCTGTCAAACCAATTCTACTCAGTTTTGATGGGCACTGTTTTTTATTATTATTATTATAAATCTAGAGGTAAGAGGACAAGTGCTGATATGTGACCAATTCAGTCATTCAAGAATGTAAAAATGTATGCTGAAAGACAGCACATTAAATGACTGTTGACTTAACATATGCATTAGAATGCACAAATGTATAGCCTTTATCAAGCACTCCAAATGGGGCACACTTTATGAATATAACCATGGGCAAAAACGTGCTCTGATCAAGTAATGTATGCTTTGAAATAAAGCATTGACTTTCAAATGCGTCAATGCCTGAAGCAAGGCTTTGAGGCTGATTTGATTCCCCTTTGAGATGGTGTGAGGTATGACCCATTCCCCCTAATAACATGTCAGAGACTGCAATCAAAAAGCAACATCGTAGGTAATCACTGCGGTGGGCTCGTCTCCTCCCCCCTGGGGGGAGTCGAAAACCTCCGACATTGGTAACGTCTTTCTTGCTTGTGTGTTCTTCATACAGAAGAAGAGTGGACAGTGGAGTCATGCGCCATGAAATACACGTGGAAAGTCAAGTTGTCTGTTGAGAGGGGTCTGCATGCATCCTTGATTTTTTTGTCAATTAAAAAAAACAACAACACAATAAATAATAAATTCCACAATAAATTTAAATGCACCAAACAGGTACAACATGAACTGGTCACCAGCCAATCGCAGGATACATAGAAACACCTTTGACAGTAATAAAAGCATTGTTCCCTAGTAATTTGTTGCTCACTTTTCAGTAAGGACACCTCCAAATGTTGCTTGGTTCTTTGCCATTTCAAGCTCTTTAATGCTTGCATGATTTCTTTCAACAATGGCAGAGTGCAACGTTTTCCAAATATTTTCTATACGATTATGATCGGGACTCTGTTAGCCAGTTTAAAACATAAAGATGCATCCTTCTCAACAACTTGTGTGTGCATGGTTACACTCTTTATCTTCCACCTAAACTAGCTGCCTTAAAGAGGGCAGCATATTTTTCGCTGTAACATTCCTTGGTAATTATCTAATTGCAAGTCTTCCACTACCTGAGGGAGGCAACAGCACCACAATATATTGGATCCTTAACCATGTTTAACAGTACAGTGGGGCAAAAAAGTATTTAGTCATCAAGTCAAGTTGTCAATTTCATGACAATGATCCCAAACACACCGCCCGGGCAACGAAGGAGTGAAGAATTACTGGGGTCATGTATCGTGATTTTGAGTGAAAACCTCCTTCCATCAGCAAGGGCATTGAAGATGAAACACGGTTGGGCAACGAAGGAGTGGCTTTGTAAGAAGCATTTCAAGGTCCTCAAGTGGCCTAGCCAGTCTCCAGATCTCAACCCCATAGAAAATCTTTGGAGGGAGTTGAAAGTCGGTGTTGCCCAGGAGGAATGCCAGCAACAGTGTGTAAAAACTTTGAAGACACATTTGACATTTGTCATTGCCAACAAAGGGTATATAACAAAGTATTGAGATGAACTTTTGCTATTGACCAAATACTTATTTTCCACCATAATTTGCTGATAAATTCTTTACAAATCAGACAATGTGATTTTCTGGATTTTTTTTCTCATTTTGTCTCCCATAGGTGAGGTATACCTATGATGAAAATTACAGGCCTCTCTCATCTTTCTAAGTGGGAGAGCTTGCATAATGGCTGACTAATTACTTTTCCCCCCCACTGTATATCAGGTGTTTGCCCCTTCTAGGCTAAAAAAAAATTGCCGTGCATTGGCGAAAAATGTTTTTCCAGATGGACTGTGGTTTGTCCAAGTTTAGGGGTGCAATAATGGTGGCCAGAACTGGATATACAGTGGAAACTTTGTTTTAAGAATACAAATTCAATAGCCTAATAAACATGTTAGCCATATTTTATTGGTTACAAAAACAAACTTCTAGATTATTTAAAAATGTATTAACTGTCATTTAATTAAACATTGGGTCATCCTGGAAAGTTTACTTTGTGACGATCTATAATAAAACTGGATTATACTTTGGGCACTTGCAGGATGATGCTCGTGAAATATTGATACAGTATGAGTAGCTGACCTGCACTTCTAGTTCCCACAGCTGCTCAACCGAGAGTACATTTGGTGTAGAGTTTAAGGCCAAATTGAAATCACATAATTTACAACACCGATGCAAACCAAGGTTACTTGAATGTCCCAGACATTATGGCTTAATATCAGCTCCAGTGAATGACAGGATGTTGGAGTGGTCATAATGGTTTCCATTCGCTATCTGTTTCTGCAGGCTATAGATAGACTTACATAATTAATGGCTGTGACGAGAGCCCAAGTGGTAATGGTTTTTTCCCCCCTCCGTATATGTCTTCTGAATTTGATACTTAGTTAAACAACATAGTTTTCTTTCTGTAGTGTCAATGTTTGGTTAGTGGTAATACTGTATGTTATGATGGAAAAATAGAAAACATTTTGAAGTAAGTAAACATAAATGAAATGCATTTGGGCTAGCCAGAGGAAACGAAAGCCTTGTTTCCATTAAGCATATATGGTTTGGTGCACTACATACTTACTTTCTGCAATTCCACTGTGAAGGGTCGCAAAATATCCGATGCCATACACCATGCTACTTTTCAGTACTTTTTTTTGTTTTTGCTTATTTTAATTAAAAAAGGAATGGAGGGAGGGTGGAGTCACGGTTATTTGTTTTTAATGTTTACAGATTTATTATTCAGTGTTTCTTAGGGTTGTTGAATTAATTGCCGACTTACACACTCTCGTACTCTGATCATGTCATACAATTATATAATAGACCAAACTACACACTGTGGTCCAAACACAAGCCTGATCAGGTACTCTTGTTGAAAATAGTACAGTGGAAAACCATACAAGGTTAACAAGGATGAATTTGTAAATTTTTGAATAACCACGAATGCATGGCTGTAGACCTTCACAGTGCATTCCAATGTTTGATACTATAAATTGTATGTATATGAAATAGTTTAACAAAACTACATTCCTGTATGTCTGTTCAAATGAAAACAACCTTCTTTTCAATTAGTCTCAAGTATTAATCCACCCAAGAATTTACTATGCACAGGATCAAACTAAGACCAATTTTCTTCACCCCAAAACAATTCCTAGGCAAAAGACAGACCACTATGAAGGCAACGTCTCTCCTGGGTTTCCAGGGTGGGATACAATAACTAATGATAACAGTGTTGATGTTTTAGCATTAAAAAAAGACACTTCCTGACTCTAATGCTGTATACTTTGACTTTATGCTGGAAACACTTGTGGTAATCACCAGACAAGAGCTGAAGTAGAATAGTCCAGACACATACTTGTTAGTGTTTACCTGTGACATACTTTGTATTTTGCCCACCAAGGGGTTTCCAAAAACAAGTGCAATTGAGTGCTTTGCAAAAGGTTACAGTTACATGCTAAGAAATGAGTGAGGACAGAGCAGTCTTGAAATATGCCACTTGTGGGGCAGCCGTGGCCCAATGGTTAAGATCATCGCCTGCCACCATGGGGGACCTGGGTTCAAGACAAATTTCATGTGCATGCATGCATGTTCATGACAATAAAGGTGATTCTTCTTCTTCTTCTTGTGGCAGACCCTGGATTTACTGTATTTACAAAGAAGTACAGTTATACACACACATTCACAAACACACACTCCTCTACCATCAAGGTCTGCATGCATCAGCATGGGGTGCAGTAGTGTAAAATTGTGTTCAAAGAGAGTGGAGGAGCTGGTTGGAGTTTGATGAGTCTCTTGTACTCTTCTGAACCAATGGCTCGACCCACTCTCGCTTTATCACGGTGTGCCAGCCCACTGTTATCTGTGCTACACTAAATCAATTAGCATGTCATTAAGATAGCTTGTTCCAGCACAGTAAGTGTGGGGGTGGAGCTGCACTTAAAGGCCATCATATTTGGGTATTGGTGTGCAGTGGGTGGGTCTTGTATTGGCAGACTCACTTGTATACTGTAAAGTAGCAGCTGGATTAGAGGGACCACAACAACTAAATAGCCAAAGTCTTTTATACTTCCCAAGTCAAACAACAGCTTTCACTATAATTCATACGTGAATATCATACAGAGGCCAATGTACAACATAGCTGTTTGTTTCATTTTGAGATCCAGTTCAATCTTCAATGTCCGCAGCAATTCCAATTATTATCACAAACAACTTTTTCATTATTTCACCTTATCTGAGCAAAGACAGAATCCATCAATAATATGTTTTAAATACGGACACAGTGCTAAAAGAACAATTTAGTCATTTCCATAATTCTAGCCTTTTCAGAAAAAAACAATTCTGAAAAAGGTCATGCAAATATCTAAAATCCTATGAATACGATGAAAGACATACCCTCAGGTACTCACGGTTACGCAATGAGAACGAGAGTGTAAAAAACATGCGTGCATAAGAAATTAAATTAAATAAGATAAATAAGATGTGAGAAGGCCGGCACGGTGGGGCTACTGGTTAGCACATCTGCCTCACAGTTCTGGGGATCGGGGTTCAAATCCCTGCCCCGCCTCTGTGGAGTTTGCATGTTCTCCCCGTGCCTGGGTGGGTTTTCTCCAGGCATTCTGGTTTCCTCCCACATCCCAAAAACACGCGTGGTATGTTGATTGAAGACTCTAAATTGCCCGTAGGTGTGAATGTGAGTGCGAGTGGTTGTTTGTTTCTATGTGCCCTGCGATTGGCTGGCGACCGGTTCAGGGTGTACCCCGCCTCCCGCCCGAAGATAGCTGGGATAGCCTTCAGCAGCCCGCGACCCTAGTGAGGATAAGCGCTAAAAAAAATGGATGGATGGAAAATGCGAGAAGCATATGGACAAAAAGAAGCTGTCGAACCTCTACAGTCTAATGTACCTTTGATAGTAGAATTCGGATTTCGAGCATCATTTTGGGGAAAAATACCCTCTAAAGTCACACAAAACTTAGCCTAGCCTTATTATAAACAATATACGGGAGAGTTGTGTTGTAATGTAATGCAGAGAGTCTTTTTATTTTCCAAAATAAAAGAAATAAAAGTTAGTCTACCAGACGCAGGGGTCAACAGACTTACCCAATTCATCCACAGCAATGGTCTACAAATAGTTTTCCTCCAAGAGTTATGGACAAATGTAGTTTAACTATCCATGTGTGTAACCATGTTTTTATGTTGTAATAATAACAACAATTAAGTTACCATGGGTGTTTGTATCCCTAATGGAGGGGAGGCCCAATTGTTTTGTTTGGTTTGGTGTGATGGTTAGGAAAAAGAACAACAGAGAAGATAGTTGTCTTTTGAAGGGAAGCCCATAGATTTTAAATGATAAAAAGTAGTGAAAAGTTAGCACCTACGAAAAGAATTTACAGCTATTTCACATACTGTGAAGAGATGAAACAATCCTATGAAAAGGTTTCTCTAACTAACTTGTTTATCACAAAGAACAGTGCAAAATTAGACATGAAGTTTCTGCTTTATCTTGTTGCCTGGCAAATGACAATGGAAGAAATCGAACACTATGAACGTACAATTACCCAGATTATACCCCGTTACAATTCTTGCTTGATAGAACCACACAATCATTGTGTGATTACTAAAGCAACACATTGGTCTTTGGACATGATTGAGAGATAAAAGCTTTAATCCCTTAAAAGATATTTCACTCAAGGGCGCCATCAAATATTTTCCTGATAAATGTTGAAAATACTGTCACATTTACTGTTTGTGATAAACTTTCTTCTTTATCTTCCACAGAACACATTTAATCACAGCCACTTTTCATCTACAGATAGCATAAAGCACTACAAAGTTACATTTTAGAAATAACTTTCAACAGCATCCATTCAGTAATTGAATCCATATCTTCTTCAATCTATCCAAAAACTCATTTTTAACTACACAAAAAGGAGGTCAGAGGAATCAGAAGGCACACGTCATGTTTTTCAGAATGAGGCAGATCATAAAACCCTCAGATCATAAAAGTCATAAAATCCCAACGCTGCAGCTTTCGGCCAGAGTCACTAATTTCTCACACACGACATAACATGCATTGGGTGTAAGAAAAAAGTAATTTGATGACACAAAATTAAAAAGAAGAAAAAAGCCTGTCAAAATGTACAGAAGAGATGGTTGTCCCATTTCAAACTCTGCATCACATACAGTGTGTGCATGGAGAGCCAAAGTTTAGTCCTGCTCTCAGTTGCTCATCAGACCACATGTGCCTGATGCTCCCAGTCACAGCAAAGGATTCAAAGGATGAAGACGCTGACTTCAAAAGAGCCATGCCAGCTTTGAACGCCAACGTCAGTTGCACAAATCATCAGTGGGACGCATCAGCATCCTTGAGGCACTCATTTTGAAAATGTGGCACCCACAGATGACACCCTTTGGCACACACTTCTCTGGATCCAAGAGACGACAGTGGCATGAGGAGAAAATATCGCGCCTAAACACCTTCTTTATTTTAACCATTTAATACAGCGCTAATAAAAACACTGACAATTATTGACATACTGTATAAAACGATTATATTTAACTTTTTATTTTTATTTTTATTTTTTTTTTACAATATCTACGGAAGCATATTGCATTCACTTGGATAAAAAAAAAAAAATCCTGTTTTTCTGAGTAATTTCTTTGAGGGCTTTGTTTTTCTGACTATTTTTTTCTGTTTTTCTGACAAATTTCTTTCCCACCTGTTTTTCTGACTATTTTTTTCTGGTTTTCTGACTAATTTTTTTCCCACCTGTTTTTCTGACTATTTTTTTCTGTTTTTCTGACTAATTTTTTTCCCACCTGTTTTTCTGACTATTTTTTTCTGTTTTTCGGAATAATTTGTTTCCCACCTGTTTTTCTGACTATTATTTTCTGTTTTTCGGAATAATTTTTTTCTGAGTTATCGGGACACATCGAACTCACGCGAGAACCTGCGAATTGCAAGTGACTCTTTGCGGAATCCGTAGTAAGCAACATGACCGGCTTATTCAGTTTGATCAAGTTTTATTTTGATATGGGTTTAAGACACTGGGAGATACTCCTGTCTTTGAGTCACATAGATGGTATTGTTATTAGTTTGTCGACACTACGCAGCCACCTTAATTGAACCGGTAAGGTAAACGTGTATGGGCAGGTTGAAGGTGTGCGAGCAGTAATCTGCCATTCATGAGTCCGCAAAGAGTCACTTGCAGTTCGCAGGTTCTCGCGTGAGTTTGATGTGTCCCGATAACTCAGAAAAAAATTTGTCAGAAAAACAGGTGGAAAAAGATTTGTCAGAAAAACAGAAAAAAATAGTCAGAAAAACAGATGGGGAAAAAAATTTGTCCGAAAAACAGAAAACAATAGTCAGAAAAACAAAGCCCTCAAAAAAATTACTCAGAAAAACAGGATTTTTTTTTTTTTTTTTTATCCAAGTGAATGCAATACGCTTCCGTAGATATCCATTGCTACCGCAGTAATATATTTAAATATTTGTAGTATTATAAATGTTTCACTATATTTATATACGTCAATATTATGGTGACAGTTTTAGCTAATTGATTGGTCGGAATTCTTTGGTTATAATGGGTACATTCGGATGCAGTGTTCAGAGAGGCAGCGGGCGCTCCATTTTCTATGAATTTACGAACGACCGTGTTGGGCATTGGCAGGGATACGTCAGTGCGTCTGCCATATTGAATGTGTCAGTTCTGCTTGTAAACATCTTGTCCTGCCTGATGCTCCAGCCGCTCTGTCTCCTCAGTCAGAGCGGTGGCATTCTCAGAGTATGGAGCTCTGAATAACCGAACAGCACAATCCAACAACGCTCTGAGTTTCCAAACATTCCGGCGTGCAGAGAGTGTGCCTGGAGTGAATTTCCGAACGTACCCAATAGCTCATTGTGAGGCATGCTGGGTCCATTTCCACACCTACTCAAGGAACCAACCCAGTTACATAGTTAGCAATTACTATGCTTGTTCATAGGGATTTCACGTTTCTCGATTTCTTTTACACATTACTCTTATGTAAAATTGCAAATATAATACAACAAAGTCAAAAATGTAATTTGTTTGCTAGTCAAATCTAAACTGAATTGTATCATTCTGTTCTAAAAGAACCAAATGTAATTCTTGAATCAGATCCATGGTAAATGATACTAATTGAATAGTTACTGTTATACTATTTACATTTGTAACATTTTTGGGTACTTAGGCCAAGGAATTAATAATTTGAGTTTGTGGTGGATCAAGGTTTCAAGGCTTTTTTGTTTTCTTAATAATGGCGTAAAAATGCACTCTTCCAAAATAGCATTTTTCCAAAATATATATAGCTTTGTCCTAAATTGTAAGATATCATATATATTCCAAAAGTCAGTTGTATGTTTTCAGAACAAATACCAAGTACGAATAAGAGCCAACTGTGATTTTATGCATGCATTTTGAGCACTTTAGTGTTAGTTGTGTGGCTTGACAGAGTAATGAACAATCTTGTTTTTTTTAAATTAAATATGAGTGATTTGATCTCACACATTTAACACATTTTGTGTGCAGTGCTAAAGCGCACACTATAAATGTTCACCTTGGATTGAGCTCAGAACATGTTTTAGCTGCCTGCTGTAAAGACCATTTAATGATCAAACTAAACTGTGTGGATCTTCAAACAACCTATAGTAAGACAGAACATGCTAATAAGATAGTGGTCTCTTTGAATATACCGTTTCATTTTATTTCATGCAAGATGCGACAAATTGCTGTCAAAACCTCATGAGAAAAACTGACAAATTAGTTGTCAGTTTGGTTCAAACGAAGGGTGTGTGGCACTCTGCATGGAGAAACAGACCACACAAATGCAGCGATGTCAGCGAGATGGGGGTGTGGGATGTTGTTTGGGTGCGGGTCAGTGTATTGCTGAAGGGCTCCTCAACAGGGGTGAGGGAGCAGACTCACATCTCTCTAACAACTCTTGTTACAAAGCCACGTCCTTCAGAATGCCATTTTCCATCGTTTACTTGATGCTTCCTAGTTGTTATACTCACTCAATAGGGTGCAGTGTGATTTAATGAGATCCGAGAGCTGTATTGAAAAAATATATCGTGGTTGTACTTCACATTATTTTAAATAGTTTAAAAACTATTGTAATGTTGATTCCCCCCCCCCCCCAGCTCTTTTATTAGACTGTAATAGATTGTATAGAAGTAGCTACTGTTACAGCTGGGCACATTTTTATAAGCGTGTGAATGGAACACGTTCATTTAACAGGTGTTTGGAGCACACATGGTTTACCCATTTAGCACAGCTAAGGTGAAGCTCGGCACTATAAACTTTTTTTTTTTCCTATGAAGGCAAAGCTTACAATACAGTTTAATATAAGAAAACATCCATCTTAACTCCATCCATCCATCCATCCATCCATTTTCTGAGCCGCTTCTCCTCACTAGGGTCGCGGGCGTGCTGGACCCTATCCCAGCTGTCATCGGGCAGGAGGCGGGGTACACCCTGAACTGGTTGCCAGCCAATCGCAGCCATCTTAACTCACGGACAACAAATGCCTCAGTTTGGTATAGCTGACTCCATCTTGTCGAAACAGACGGCATCCTAAACTAATATCCATTTACAAACTGTATTGTATTTATTCACTTGGGATGTGTCACAAATCACTTTTAAAGCCCAAACATAGATTTAAGATTGGATTTAAATCTGGTGTTTTGAAAGATAAATGTTGCAAATATAAACTGATCATTCGATTACAAGCAAGAGAGCTGTAAACAAATATTGTGGATGCATTTACCAACAACGGAGGACTTATTATCCGAGCCGAAAGAAAGAGGGAAATTGCTCAGCTGAAAAAAAAAAAAATATATATATATATATATATATATATATATATATGCGGCACGGTGGACGACTGGTTAGAGCGTCAGCCTCACAGTTCTGAAGACCGGGGTTCTATCCCCGGCCCCGCCTGTGTGGAGTTTGCATGTTCTCCCCGTGCCTGCGTGGGTTTTCTCCGGGCACTCCGGTTTCCTCCCACATCCCAAAAACATGCCTTAATTGGAGACTCTAAATTGCCTGTAGGTGTGACTGTGCGTGCGAATGGTTGTTTGTTTGTATGTGCCCTGCGATTGGCTGGCAACCAGTTCAGGGTGTACCCCGCCTCCTGCCCGATGATAGCTGGGATAGGCTCCAGCACGCCCGCGACCCTAGTGAGGAGAAGCGGCTCAGAAAATAGATGGATGGATATATATATTTATTTTTATTTTTTTTCCTATATATATATATTTTTTTTTTTCCTGAGTGGACTAGGGTAGCAGAGGCTGTTGAGGCGCTTCATTAAAAAGCTTAGACACCCAGAGCACAGGTTGTAAAATAACATGTCAGATCATGTTTTTCAGATACAAATTAAAACAATGTCAGGCAGAATTAAAGACAATTAGATGAAAAAACAAGAAATAACTAAGACGAGATAAGTGTTGGGTGATCAATCATTGGGGTTTTTGAAGCTATGAGAACCTTCCACTCGGAGCCTATACATTCTTTCATCTGTTGTGATCTGAAAAATCATTCTTGCACTCAGGTCTCTCTAGATTACAGAGTCTTGCCACAGAGATACTATTTATTCTTCGACAATGCCAGCCTGGGTGCGACATTGCTGCTCTTTGGTGAGTGCATCAGCGTTAGAATGCTGGCAGAAGAGATAAACTCAAGGCTAATCAATCTCACAGTGTTCTCTATTTTTCAATTCCAGTCTTGGAGAAGCAACAACACACTGCAGGACAACAAAGTCCTGATGCAACCACATTTTTAAACGTCAAATTCATTTTAAGTGTTTGCATGCATCGCGCTGTGACCTGCTAGATCAATATTATACAAATTCATAACTTACATACGAGATTCAGATCCAGTTTGCAGACTAGAGAACCAAAAGGACTCTGCCACCCAAGTGTCTCAGATCCTCTACCAGCCTATTGTACAGATTCTAAGCCACAATAGCACACATTTTCCCCCCAAGCAGAGGCCTTATTGTTGCCCTGAAATGAATCCTCTCTGTGGACACTGACTACATTAGCTCTTCAGCATAGAGCTCACTAAACTGCAGATGAACAAGCAGGTTATGTTCTACTGATCCATGCATGATTAATACTTATTCTTCCTACTGGCCTACTGCAGTGACAACATTTGTGAGGCATTTATGGACTTCCTACCATTGAGTGAAGGAAGTACCCTAACAGCACCATGCTTTTGTTTGGACTCAACATATCACTTGACAGTGTGCCTGATAAAGGAAACAAATTGACAGAAAACCAATCACACTCACATTCACACCTACAGTATGGGCAGTTTAAAGGGCCCAACTAAACTAACAGTCATCTTTATAGCTTGCGATTTACAGTCACCAGCATGCTATAGGAAAGAGTGTTACTGAAGCCTGTGAACGGGTTTCCCAGATGCACCTTACAGCAATCATCAGGCAGAGTCTTGTCACACGTCACTTAGAAAGTTATCCAGCAGCAGGTAATACTTGAGTGTTTGTTCATACCATCTGTAACACCAGCTGAGAGATGCTGGACCATATCAAGCTGTAAGCTTAAAATAGACACCCACAGTGACAGATAGAAGTGTCACAGTAAAAAAAGATTACCTCTGACGGTTGAATCACTCACAGGTTAATGTTCGGTGCCACATTTAATGCCCCTCTGACAACCAGATCTCAACCATTTAAGTACGAGCGATAGAACTTGATGAAACAAATTTGCTATTATATATTACAATGGAACCTCAATAGAATGGACTAATAGGGGCGGGCTGTCGGGGGGTTAACCTGCTTATTCATCTGCAGTTCAGTGAGTTCTATGCTGAAGAGCTAATGTAGTCAGTGTCTTGACCCTAACCCGAAATCCAAATGTGTTGCCAAAGGAGAACGGCTTGACAAAATATTTTTACTGTACCAATAATAGCATGTTCCAGACTCCAGAGACTTTTTTTTTTGTATTCCACAGAGTTAACACTGCAGCCATGTCTGTCTCTCTTTTTCTCTCTCTGCTACGCTCTACGGCACAATACACAATAGATATAACCATTGTGACATGGCCAACACGTCAATGCCCCACATTCAACATGGCCGCCACGTAGGCAGGGGAGGCAAGTCTTGTCATATTATATATCTGTGACCCGGAAATACGTCAGTCCCAACCTCTGGCTGCATTGTGCCACAGCACCAGTAGACAACAACGGCCAGTTCTGGAACTAACAGACTTTGTCAAGGGCAGTTTGAGTGACAAATGGAAACACATTGCTCAGTCCTGACGGTCCGTTTTATCCGATATCCGTTACATTGGGGACCGTTTTATCAAAATTCCACTGTATATTCCACAATACATTGTAGTGACTCTGACCCAGTTGCCAGAACCCCCCCATGTGATTGGCTGCATTCTTCCAGGCTGCCCTGCTGTGAGACTCCCCCAAGAAGACGCCAACTGGACCCTAAAGTAATTAGCAGGTCTCCTCGAACTCTTGGTTTACAGCCATCAAAGACTCCTTTTCTTCGTTTGAACTGGCAGCTGCCCAAGAGGGGACTGATCGATGATGGGACGCATATACTAATAATTTCGGAGAAATTACTAGCTCCAGAAAAAATCTCAACTTTGTCCTCTCTCACTCTCCCGTCTGCACTGGATGCATTAAACGCTCACGTTTTCAACTTTAGTTCAACACACATGTTCTATTTCCCTTTTTGTACGCCTATTTTCTTTCTTTCACCATTATTAGTGTTATTTTCTTTATTTAGTTAGACCCCTTTGTGTGTTTCCCTCTCAATCCCTTGCAGATGTCATTAAATATTCTATAAAATTCCACTCTTGGCCGTGTTTTGTGTGTGTTCTGATTTTAACAACGAACCTCTGTCATCTAGGACTCGTATTTTATAAAATGTAGCAACCTGCAGATTACGAGACTGATAAAAAGGTTTCTTGTCACTTTCCCTCAATTTTATACATATAAAAAGTGACGTTGTGCCCCTTACGAGACAAATTAGTTTGATTTTAATGATTAAACTTAAAATTACACTAAACCGTAAGTAACGCAGGCGTTTACCTTCCTTTGTATCTTTTCACAAATTAATTACATTTTCATTTTGACCGATACACGCTACAACATTCATACATTTTCTAAAATGCTTATCCTCACTGGGGTCGTGGTTGAGCTGTAGCCTATCCCTGCTGTCTTTAGGTGAGACCCACAATGCACCCTGCACTGGTCACCAGCCAATTGTATGGCACAGATAGTAAAAAAAAAATTCATGCTCATATTCACACCTACAGACAATTTAGAGCCTTAATCAGAGTCAATAAAACTAACATGCATGTTTTAAGAATGTGAGAAGAAGCTGGAGTACTCTGAGGAAACCAACACAATCCTGCAGTGAACATGCAAATTACACAGGAAGGATTTGAACCTTCAACCTCAGATCTATGAGGTGGACCATGTCACCACTCTTCCGCCATGCCGATTACTGTTGTTTATTTATTTATTCATTATATATATTGTGTACTGTATTGATACAAAATGAATTTTATCAAGTCACTGGTAGTTGTTATTCCAAATGACAAATATTTTGTAGAGCTAAAAAGGAGCATCTAATTGCTTGATTCATTCAATTTCATAAGCTTTTCACTTGAGATAATGTGTACCACCAAATAAATCACCGTGTACAATTTCTTTAAGTAAAATGAATTTGTCATGTCCCGAATGAGACCTCAGTAATTCATGGAACAAAAACCCATCATAGATTATTTCATCTGATGTGTTTATGTGCTTGAGTTTGCTCGTACTCCTCAGCAGCAATTAAAAAGTCAACAGACCATTTAAGGTCTGATTAGTCTCAGACTGGCTTTTAATTTGATAAGGAATGCAGACCTCAAACTTGATGGTTGATCAAGCGAGGCAGATAGATGAGATGTCATCAAGTACAAGGACACGTGGAAATGAGTGTTTTGTGTCACTGCGCTGGTCCAATCATGCTCATTCATAACGAGTCAAAGAAAACAGACACTGGGGGATACACAAGCATGTCTTACTGTATTAGGATTCTCTTCGATCCAACTTTTAACTGTGTTCAGAGCAATGTCACCTGCAGGCTCATTGGGAAACCCTATGAAAGGAAAGACAAACAATGTCAATAACAGTGTGTACAAGACATGTACTGTAGGTTAAACTGGATTCATTAGATATACAGTGTTTTTTCCCTCATTTTATCATTCTTTTGTATTGTACTGATTTTCCTCTTATGATGTTCCACTGTTAGTGATTGTTCTGTGTTCCAGCCTCAAGGCCACATACTGTACAGTATCGACAACAAGAGCATGTGATTGCGACTTTATTTGGGACTATATAAATTGTTGCCGGTCAGTCAAAGCTGCAAGTTTGCTATCCACTCACAGATGAGCCTTGTGAGACAACAAAACAAAGACTATTTTTGTCAAGAAAGTATTTCACCATTAATAGGAATTCCACAAAACATACTTCAGGGATGATTTACTCTGATCCCAAATAGTGGGTGCTATATTGTGTGTTCAGTCTAACAGTTTGTGCACGCTGTTGGTTGGCGCACCTACTAAGATGAAAATCCTTTACTAAGATCTTAAATAGAAGGTGCGAAATTGAATGTTCACTTACTCTAACAGACTGCACGCTGTTGGTAAACAGCTGTAAAAGTAATGGAGACTGTCATATTTAAGAGGTTTTTGTTCTTTAGGTGGCGGTGATGGTTTTCACTGTGGAAAATAGTAAGAGCGCTGCAAGCACAAAATGAAGTTTGAAGTGATGGAATTGAAAGTGGAAGACAAAAGAAATCTATGGCTCCCCTAATTTTGAGGAAGCCAGCAACTGTGTAAAAGCCATGCTTTGTTTGATTTAACCCACCCCGATTGTGTGGGAATTGTATGCATTTGCCCATCCTGGGTTATACTGCCTTTAAAATTTGGGAGATAACAGCATCAATACTCAAAATGCGCTGAAATGATGTAAACAGAGTTGATGCAGTGTTTTGTCATAGGTGATAATGGCATGGCACCTTTATGTGACATACTGTATCAGATCATTCAGAAGTAACGATATGTCACCATCATTTTTGTTTCTGACAATTCAAAAAGGTTTACGAGTGGTAGAGTTATCCCCGTGGCTTCTCATTTTGTTAGGGCTTTTTTGGCACCACTTTGCATGCTCGTTTGCACCTACCTTTCAGACGCACTATTTAAAGACACAAAATCAGTTTGTCTCAGGTCTGATAAATCACATTGGATGTGCGAAATTCATCTATGTGCTTATACTTCATCTAGAATGCGCAAAATAAATGCAGAAATTTTGTGCATTTGGCAGACACAATCCTGGCTGCCCCATTACTACAGTATATCAGCTTCCACATCTTGTTTGGATGAGCAATCAACTTTGCTACTGTTTTTGCACGCGCAAACCTGTAATAAATCAGGCCTATACTGTTTAGAATTGTACAAACTTAAAAGACTAAAAATAATTAGGAAGGCAACAAACCAACATGGGCACTCTTCCATATAATAATCCCAGAATAAGGGACCAGAGATTGCAAGGGACACTCTCTTTGCTGAAATGACAGGAGTCAAGACCTCAATTTCAACCCATATCGACTGGTACAAGGGCCATGCCACATTCGTAGCTGGTTGGTTATTGCACAGGTCACTTTCTCAGATCTGTTTTTTTCTTCCTGGGTCATGGCCATTGATATAACATTGTATGACCTATGAAATGGGTTTGCAAGTGTTGCAAAGACATTTTAAGGTGCATGTGAAGAAAAATGGATAAGCGAAAGCAATCAATCCTAACATTGCCTGAATGATGTCATCTCACACGCAAGAGAACTAGAGGTCAAAGTCAATAAATAACTGTTCTGTAAAGTTTATAGACTTGACAGTAACAATGAAACTACAATTCACAGAACTCTCCGCTGTCTGACTATTGGTGTTTGTCTTCTTTTTGGTTTTTCCTCCTTTTATTTCCCTCTGTGCCTCGCAGGAAAAGTTAAGTTACACCGAGGGTGGTGAAGACCTGTTGCTGAGCTTCTCTGCAAGCAAGATGTGAGTAGCATTCAGGCCAGCAGTGAGAGCATTTCAGCTCTGAGGCTGCATTAGGCTGCGTGTTTGCAGATCGTTCACTGAGGGTTCAGTCCTTAGTAACTTGGCTGCAGGAAATCTGCACTAAGAACATAAACCAGCACACCAAATCAGTTTGTAGGTCACACGACTCCTCTATACGTACTTAACTTTGCAGCATGATCACCATTTTATATATTGTGGACAAAATTAAAATTCTATACCAACATAGCAACCCACACTGTCATGTAGTATTGGCAAACAGATGTGAAGAAGACAAAAAACTATGCTAAAAAAGAACCAGCTGTCTAGGAAAAGAGCATCATAAAAATAAGGCCAGAAAAGGAAATTGAATGAGTTATATAGTCCACATTTGTGCTCACTGTGTAATGCCTTAAGACAAATAAAATGAATTAGGCTGAGACATCCTGAATGTAGCTCAAACATAATAGAACATCTGGTCATCGTCAATGGGCAAACATTATTGGGTAGACTGAACCAATTCAGTGAGTAGTTTCTTCAAGGCTCTTTATTTATTTGATAATTATGCTGCACACATCAGTCATAATATAATACATGAAGTAAAGGGGGCTTTGAGTAAAACAGCTCACGCATTTCACATACGATTTGACACATTAGTCAGGCTGCAAAGGGGCTGATAACTTCCGGAAAATTTCAATGACAGCTATAGTTGAGTAATTATGATGTGACAATTTAGAGGGATTACTGATAATTTGGTATAATCTATAATCAAACAGGTAGCATGATGGATTAGCAGGTCTGCCTTATTGTCAGGAGATCTAGGTTTGAATCGCCAGTGGAACATCTCTGTGGGGAGTTTGCATGTTCTTCCCGTGCCTGCATGGTATTCTGTGCATACCAGTTTCTCAGGCTCCAGTTAACCATGACATTATATAAATTACCTGAAAGCGATACTGGAGTAAAAGTACAAGTATGGCAGAAGTTAACGCCACCTTTTAGAATCTTACTTGATTCAAAGTCTTAAAGCATCAACATTAATTTTCTAACATTTAATTATTAATGTACATAAGTATTGGTAGTAAAACAAAGTAATTTTGAAATAGATAGTTTAATTTTAGGTTGTATTTATTTTAATTCTATATTTATTTAGCCGGTAAGGCATATTTAAGGATGCACATCGTTACTAACGAGTCGGTATGCTTGGCAATATTTGGGCAATATTGGCGTACTACATCCACCACAGGATCCTTTAGTGGGTTGCAACACTGAACACCGTGGTTAAGAATAAATGTTTCTGTAATTTGCCAGGAGCAAGAAGAAAAAAGCAAGAATGAGAGGCAGTCAGAACTAGCAAGAAACAATTGCCACACACAATATTGTATTGTTACAAGGTAAGACTTTGAGTCAGAAGATGTTGGTGACTAACCATTCACTGACCTTACCACAACACGAAGCCAAGAAACAGTAGCCTATTACAATAATAATATTTATATACTGGGCTGCTGAAATGTAATGTATTCCCCTCCATTGCTTTTTGTCTACTGTTCAAATGAAGAGACATACTGTACAGTATACGCATACACTATTGTCTAAATTGCTTGACTATTTATTTATTCATGCTATTTATTAATTGTATTTTTATTGTATTCAGTACATTAATGTACTGTCTGACTAGTCACTATACCAGCAGATTTGCTGAAATGCAGTGTTTTATGTATCATCCCTGTGAAATAGTCATTAATTGAATGTTCATTTAATGGATTCACATACTTGTATGTTCTCTTGACTGTCTCTCACACTCTGTATCTCACTCTCAGCCTTCTCACTCTCAGGATCTTTATCTGTCTCTCTTTCCGACTCTGTGTCCTCTTCTCTGAAACCCAACGTCTCCCAACTCCGCTGGCTCTCTCTCTCTGACGCTCTCAACTAGCCTCTCTTCAGCTTTCTCAACACCATCCTATGGCTCTGTCTCAATGTCCGCTTCATTGTCATTTATCTTTGTGGTGCAGGGATAGGACAATGTCCTTTTGTCTCTTCATTATGAACTAAAGACAAAAAAATGGAGAGGTATACACAACATTTCAGCAACCTACTATATAAATAATTTTAATAGGCTAATATTGCAGGTTTGCTTCTTTTTTGTTGTGCTAAGGTTAAACAAGCTTAGCTAGAAGCGGGTTGAATGTGTCCCTCTGACAAACCCCCTGGTTCAGGCCCCCTCAGTAAAATTGGTCTAGAACCACCACTGAGTGGTGCACCTAAAAATAGCAAACAGCCCCACGTAAATGCATCACGTAATATTAGCAAAGAAAATACTACAGAAGTAGAACAGTACAATGCTACTAATTATGTCCAGAAATAAATAAGAACGGATTTTAATGCAGCCAGAACACTTTGGAATAAACTCCGTAACTGTTTGCTCTTATGTCTCCCCACAAAAAGATAAAAGGAGCTATACAGGGGAAGGGCCTCTTGATTGACAGCAGCAAACACAATAGACGTTAGAAAACAAACCAGGCCCCATCCACATACATTCAGGTCGCTGTTTAACAGTCAGTACAGGCACTTTGTGCTTTGCGGTTCAGTCATTATGTCAACGAACAGTTTCTTGGGATTTTATTTTGTCGTATTGAGTGACAAACATAGGGGAAATATATCATATGTGTGAGAAATACTTTACATTTTACTTACGAAATGTAGTGGAGTAAAGGTGAAACTTGTGAATTAGTTGCTGACAGGAAACTATCCATCCATCCATTTTCTGAGCCGCTTATCCTCAGTAGGGTCGCGGGCGTGCTGGAGCCTATCCCAGGTGTCATCGGGCAGGAGGTGGGGTACACCATGAACTGGTTACCAGCCAATCGCAGGGTACATACAAACAAACAACCATTCGCACTCACAGTCACACCTACAGGCAATTTAGAGTCGCCAATTAATGAATTTTTTTGGTTGGGATGTGGGAGGAAACCGGAGTGCCCGGAGAAACCCCACGCAGGCACGGGGAGAACATGCAAACTCCACACAGGCAGGGCCGGGGATTGAACCCGGGTCCTCAGAACTGTGAGGCTGACGCTCTAACCAGTCGTCCACCGTGCCGCTGACAGGAAACTAACATCAAACATTTATTTAGTGGCAATACGTGCCCCCAGCACAGACGCTGACTCGAGAGGCAGGGTCCCTTCATTCAACTCTGCCGGGAGCACAAACGTGTTCCAAGCTCCCGGGCATCCATGTTTCATCCGTAGCCTTGAAAGTCTTGAAAGAACATGAGACACGTAAAGGACCCCATCAGAACATGCTGGGTGGTAAACTGCGGGGCGAATGGTAGCATTCGAGCCCTTCCTCCACCCATTCGTCATGGATACCATGGTAGACCGTGACCGTAGACCGTTTGCAGGAAAAACAAACAAAACAAACATAACAAACCCCCCAAAAACAGCGCACTATGTTTTGGAAAAACTGGGTTGCTGGGAACATAGTTTAAGCGCAGCCTTATGATCCTGTGCAAGCATGACAAACTAATCTAATATCACTGTAAGGGAATTATTTTACTCATTCTCCTTTCGTTCTTTGTGGAGTGTGGAGGTTTTGGTGAAAGCTCATCTGTCAGGAGGTGGAATGCTGGCGTCAGGTGCGGTGATGGTGGGCCCTCTAGGGTCTCTGTGCTGCTTGGATCGGTTCTGTTCTATGTTGGGAATATGGCCGGCTCAGGGAGATTTGTCTTCGTGAGGCGCACTGATGGGATATGTGCCGTGTTGAGGCGCTGATGAGGACTCAGGTGGTAGAATGTTATTTCTGCTCAAGGCCCCTTTACTTCATCACAAAGCACAGCACAGCAAACAGACGGTGGGTGTGATCGAGAGGGGTAGATTTTTAGGACTTGTATCTTGTTAAAAAGCGATACTGATGCAAAATTTACTCTCATAGTATTCTCATAATACATCCTGTGAAATGAAAAGGCAGATTATGAAAGACGTGACCACAGCAAGTATGTCAACTGTGTTAAATTAGCACAACCTCACCTTTTCATTAAACACTTTCGCATCTTTTGGCCACATTTAAAAGCATTATCAAACTAATTAGAAAGATAAGTGAGTGTCTCCTTTTATGTAATACAATATTAAACAGAATCAATATATTTTTAGTTCTAGGATTTAGGGGATTGAGGTCATGTGTTAATATTGATAAACAGAAACAAAAATCCATGCTGCAACCCTGGCACAGACAATAAAATTGTCACTTTGTGGCACATTTTAATGTATTCATTAGACATTTTTAATACAAATGAGGGTAAGCAGTAGGGAAATTGGATGGATGGATGGATGTTTATAACAAGACAGGTGTAATATGAAGGTTAAAATTTAGATGTCCAAGTGATTATATAGTTTAAACAATCCAACTCGCAGTTTACATTTCAAACTCTTGTCTTGATGATGTGGAAAGAGGAAGTCCATACGAATATGAAAAGAAAATGACATATCCAACTGGAACAAATGCCTTATAACTTCTTGCCAGCGTTGCACTTCCTATATCTATTGAACTAACTTTCACAACAAACGTGTATAGCTCAGGTGTTTTGTCTTTTGTGAGAAGAAGTGACAAGGTGCTGCTACACCACCTGATAAAGTGAGAGGAAGGAAGTCATTGAGCTGAATGCAAGTCTGTGCAATGAAATATTGCCATGCATCTTTTGCTCTTATATAGCTACTGGTATTCATATACTGCGGCAAGTACACCAGCTTTGAGATTCTTTGGTGGGCTTGTGGGGATACCTGCTTTTTTAGGTATACTGCATGGAGGAAAAAAAAAAAAAAGAGATTTCCCAGTGAGATCGTGTCTCACTGGTACGGTCTTGTTGAATTCTACAAATAATAATAATAATAAAAAAAAGATAATTTTCCCTCTTAAAGAAGTGCCTGTGTTATATCAGGATCTCTCCCCATCTCTAAAGTTGGAGTTGGTCAAGGTCTCAACATGTCATCCATTTTGATGAACTGTCTACAATAAAGCAACATATCACCAAATGTTGCAGTATCTGACATTTGAAAAATCACCAGCAGCAAATGATTAAAAAAAACATCTACTGTTGAGAAACAACAACGGAAGGACTGTTTAACGCAAGCATCTTAAATGAGTCAATTTAAACAACCAAGTCAAGCTTTTGTAAGATGCCTATTTCCAAAAATGAGTTGATGAGCAAGCCATTTAGAATTTTATGAAGTCACGTATTGAGGGCTGATTTTGAAAGGAATTACACATGCAATATATAAGTGTGCAGAGACAAATTCTTTTGGTGCTGTACTCTGACAGACCTCTTATCTTATTTTATTAGGGGAAATGTTAAGATGAAAGAAGTGGATGGGTGGTATTCTAAAACTGATATTGATTTATGCTCTCTGAGGTGAGGCATACAGTCCCACACTTTTAAAAACACTGAATGTAGATTTTATAGTACAGCAAGATTGAAACTAAACCTACTTAACATCAACACAGGGACATCGTTAAGATCATCGTGGATGAGGGCTTCACAACCTAAATCAGTGTGATGTCAAGTGGAAAAGGAAGAAAGAGGAAAGCGTTGCCATCCCGTCAGGGCCCTCAGGACAGGTGAGGTGACCCAGGGTGGAGGACAGAGAAGTGCCGCAGAACTCCAGACATCCATGTGTGGATGTCAAATAGCCCCAAGCTTCGTTCAGTGCTAACACTGGCACACAGCAGGCTGTGACCATGACCGACTTTGCAGCCCACAGAAGGAGAAAGAGACAAAGACAGGTGGAAGTATGCTATGTGAGGATGACAGACACAAAAGGAAAGTAGAACGAAAGAGATCAGGTTTTATGGTACAGACAATGACCTTTATAGGAAACATTCCACTGAGATGATGCCCTGCTTTGTCCTATATGCCAAAATTAACACCTTTTAAAAACATTGTGGTGGACAAGAAGTAGTGTACAAGTTAAAAGGAGACTTACACTATATTATGATGATTTTCCACATTTTATAGCAATCTTAAGTGTCCTAAGAACATGTTTGTGATATGCTTTTATCAACATACCCCAAAGATCAAGAATTACATTACACTTTACACACAATTGTTTTTGTCTTGTTGAAATTAGCCTGTTTTGAGGGGATGACCCTGTCTCATGCACGTGAGCGACTGTTGTCCCCACCACATACTGTATGCTGCTGGGCCACTGGAGAGTATGATTTTCACTAAAATTACAACTACGGACTGAGCTAGGGGGCTGCAAGTCGAAAAAAGCAAGTGCGAACTGCACAGCTCACGAGTCCCCCACAAAGACAGCATGGATTGTAATTTCTTTCACGCAGACAGCAGTTCCTCATCATACCGTTTAATTACACTTTCAATTGGAGAGTGGATCCCTGTACTGTATGTGGAACATCCTAAAACACAAAACCCCAGGCAAACCGTCTCAGTCCTGATGCATTTGTGGCAATTTAAAATATTTTATGGAACTGGAGTTTATCAGTTTTAAAGCATCTTCTTTTCCCCACTGCTCTTTCATCCGCCATTGCTTTTGTCACGTCTGTTTCAGGTCGGATGAGTGCGACCTGCGTGTCCATACTGCACTCGCATTGGATACATATCTGATTGATATCCACATACGCGATGAAAGAGGCCAGGGTCGGATATTAAAAAATCTGAATTGTACTGTTTACATTGAAATAAAGAAAAATCTGATCCATGTCACATTGGGCAAAAAAAACAAACAAATCTGAATTGACCTCCAGTGTGAACATAGCCTTAAGAGTCAGTTGGAGGGTGTCCTCACTGACTTGGAGCGAGAGGTAGTGTACAACCTGGAGTGTTCGTAACAATGAGATAACAATCCAGAACAGCTAGCTCACAGACACACATTCGGGATTAGGCAGATGAAACAGGAATTACTTGATGGGTGGAAACAGCCAGTCCAGAGACCGAACTTGTATACAAACAATTAAAAAGTCAATTTTGGGGACTAGACCAGTACAGCCAAGGTGATCAGAGACACAGGTAGGAGAGTACTTGGTAAAAAAAAAAAAAGGTAGCGGTGGTAAATGCCAAAGAAGAGGCATATGATGACATGAATGCGTGTTTGGACACTAATGAAGGAGAAAATGATCTATACAGGTTGGCCAGACAGAGGGATCGAGATGGGAAGGATGTGCAGCAGGTTAGGGTGATTAAGGATAGAAATGGAAATGTGGTGACTAGTGCCAGTAGTGTGCTGGATAGATGGAAATAATACTTTGAGGAGTTGATGAATGAGAAACATTTGAGAGAAAGAAGAGTAGAACAGGCAAGTGTGGTGGACCAGGAAGTGGCAATGATTAGTAAGGGGGGGATTTAGAAAGGCACCTAAGAGGATGAAAAATGGAAAGGCATTTGGTCTTTATGACATACCTGTGGAGGTATGGAAGCATCTAGGAGAGGTGGCTGTGGAGTTTTTGACCAGCTTGTTCAACAGAATTCTAGCAGATGAGAAAATGCCTGAGGAATGGAGGAAAAGTGTGCTCGTGCCCATTTTTAAGTACAAGGGTTCAACAAGAGCTGTGGGAACTATAGAGGAATAAAGTTCATGAGCCACACAATGAAGTTATGGGAAAGAGTAGTGGAGGCTAGACTCAGGGCAGATGTGAGTATTTGCGAGCAACAGTATGGTTTCATGCCTAGAAAGCGTACCACAGATGCATTATTTGCCTTGAAGGTGTTGATGGAGAAGTACAGAAGGAGCTACATTGTGTCTTTGTCAATCTTGAGAAAGCCTATGACAGAGTACCCAGAGACGAACTGTGGTACTGCATGCGGAAGTTTGGAGTGGGAGAGAAGTATGTTAGAATAGTACAGGACATGTATGACGGCAGCAAAACAGTGGTGAGGTGTGCTGTAGGTGTGACAGAGGAATTTAATGTGGAGGTGGGACTGCTTCAGGGATCAGCCCAGAGCCCCTTCCTGTTTGCAGTGGTGATGGATAGGCTGACAGATGAGGTTAGACTGGAATCCCCGTGGACCATGATGTTTGCAGATGACTGTGATCTGCAGTGAAAGCAGGGAGCAGATGGAGTAACTGTTAGAAAGATGGAGCCATGCACTTGAAAGGAGAAGAACGAAGATTAGCTGAAGACAGAATATGTGCATAAATGAGAGGGGTGGAGGGGGAAGAGTAAGGCTACAGGAAGAAGAGATAGCGAGGGTGGTGGACTAAATACTTGGGGTCAACCGTCCAGAGCAATGGTGAGTGTGGTAAGGAAGTGAAGAAACAGGTCCAAGTGGGTTAGAACGGGTGGATGAAGGTGTCAGGTATGTTATGTGAGAGAAGAGTCTGCTAGGTTGAAAGGTAAAGACAGTGGTGAGGCTAGCCATGATGTACAGATTAGAGACAGTGGTGCTAAAGAGAAGACAGGAAGCAGAGTTGGAAGTGGGAGAAATAAAGATTTCTAGGTTCTCTCGAGGAATGACCAGGTTGGATAGGATTAGAAATTAGCTCATCTGAGGGACGGCCAAGGTTAGATGTGTTGGAGACAAAGTCAGAGAGAGCAGACTTTGATGGTTTGGACACATCCAGAGGAGAGAAATATATTGGAAGAAAGATGTTGAGTAATGGAGCTGCCTGGCAAGAGAGCTAGAAGAAGACCAAAGAGAAGGTTGATGGATGTAGTGAGGGAAGACATGAGGGCAGTTGGTGTTAGAGAGGAGGATGCAGGAGATAGGCTTACTTGGAAAAAGATGACATACTGTGGCGACCCCTAACGGGACACCCAAAACTAAAAGAAGATGATGCTTTCCCTTTTGATGGTTGAGAACCCCCTTCATCATTTGATCTGAGGTGGGGAAGGTCTTTTCTGTACATGAGCAAAAGCTTGTAACTCCTATTTCGATAAAGGACAGTACATATGTTTTTGGGGGCATTTTCATTTCAAAAAGGTATGAACTCTTTTCTTTGGGTGACAGTCACAGTTTATGACCCTCTGCTGCCCACTGATGGGTTACAAGAAAGTTATCACTTTGAAGCATGCATTGCTATGATTGAATGTAAAAGGAGGCTCAGTAATAATTTAATATATTTTGTGTTGCTTCTTTACAAATGTAAGCCTGCATATGTGCTCTGTTTATTTTCTTTGTTGACATTATTGGCAATATGATATCACACCTTTGTATGTAGTTGTCACATCTACCGTCCTCCTTCCTACACACCCTGTGGTGGAAATCCAGACATGATGAGAAATTCCCAATCTAAAACAAAGCAAAATAACCTGATCATAACCACTTGCTGGAGACTGGCTTTAGATGCATCTGTGCCCCCCAGTGTCCCCCAACCAGAGTAAGCTCACTGTTGTAAACTCTCAGTTTTGCCAGAGGGAGTGAGTGTACCTGCCTGGCCATCACTGGCGACAAAAGGCAAGATAACACTGTTGAAAGATAAGGTGTCATAAATGTCTCCAAGCTTCCTTAATCCTAAAGGAATGAAGACTGCTGGTGTGATGCTGGGTTGGAGGAAAGAATCCTTAGCACTTAACACCTTTGATCTGGACAGATGTGGAGAACTGAACCATGGGCAATCCCGTCAAGTTCGGGTGGATTACACAAGTATATCTCACAGCGGCACTAGTCAGTGGTACATCTCTGTCAACAGTCTTCAGATTTATCACTGAGACACAAGGTGGAGTGTGAACAGTAAATACGGAGATATACATCCAATGAGGAGCAATAGCATTGCTGCACTGAGGTCAGTTTACAGCTTCGATTGGGTTATACAGTAAATGCAAATGTGGCATGACATCTGTCAGGTGAATAGCAGATATTGTTTGTCTTTGCTTTTGCTATTACTATTGGTGGGACCCTGGCTCTTTGCTAACCTTGATCTGAGCAGAAGGCTTCTAAACAGATCATTACAAGGATGCTGATTTTTTTTTTTTCCTGCAGCAGCAAAGCTGTGATCTAGATTTACTAGTGTTGAAGCATGTGTCTAAAAAACAGTCCAACAGTATAAATAAAGACAAAATAACCTCTCTAAGTAGAGGTACCTGACTTTTGGCACATATCTTGTGAGACATTAAGAAGTGCCTCCACCTTGGAAGGAATAATCCATTTAAACTTAAGTCACATGGCTGTGATTGATGTACAAACAGGAGTAGCACTTAATAACCTCTATCATGCTAGGTGACCCTGTGGCCCACAGTGGGTACCAGTTTGTTTACGGGTGGTACTTCCAACACACTGTCCGTGCTGAAATGCTGTTGCGTTTAATGGGCCTGATTGAGGGATTAGACTGTCAGCCCAGTGTGAGCCCTCATTTCTCTTCCTATGTGTAGAAGGTACCCCCTGTCCCCCCCTGCTACACCCAAGCTTCCTGCTCTGCCATCATCTGTCAATGGTGACTGAGTCCTCTGGAATATGGAGGAGTGAGAGACAATATCAATTAGTATTCGCTTTCCTGACAAATCTCTGTTTCCCAACAAAGAAGAACTTGGATACATTGTTTTCAGTCACAGTGTTAAGAGTAGGGGAGTAGTGTGTTTTCTGACAGTAGCTGAAGTGTGGAAATATTTATGCATAAGCAATTTAAGGACACAATTATTATTTCAATTCAACTGAGAGAGAGGTATACAAAAAAGGGTTCGCGCAAAAGAGAAAGAAGGTCAAATATCCATGTTCCACAGATGGGGTTAATGATAGTGTTACTGTTTGTTATCTTTTTTTGGAGGTTTCAATAAATACAATAAATAACAGCAAAAAAACACTGCATCCCTGATTTAGATTCTCACTCTCTCTCTCTCTCTCTCTCTCTCTCTCTCTCTCTCTCTCTCTCGCTGCATTACATTTTTTATTTTATATATATATATATATATATATATACACACATTATTTTTAATTATACACGTCACACTCAAAAAATTTTATTTACACAAGAATGGCAATTAGGAGAGCGTAGATGGCCAAAGCTAACCACTTATGTCCTGTACATACGTACAACCAAACCCAAATGAAGATATTTTCCAGCCTCATGCTTTAAACTCAGAGAAACATTGGGAAGATGTTACTTTCACTCACATTTTGTCTGTAATTGTTGAATATAAATTGATCTTGATGGTATAAAGCCACAGTGCCAAATCCAATATTTTGATGGACAGGTATAGACAAAAAAACAAAACAAAAAGATTAAACATACAAATTACCATTACGCTGAATGTTGATGTAATTTATGGGAGAAAATCACACTTCACAAAGACAGGATTTTGGAAATGGAAGGAAGGTGTTCAGTGAATTTTTTGGCAGTTTTTAAAGGCTTTATTGCCGTATTTGCAAGCCTCTGCCACATATTACACACTGGGCGAAATCTGCATTTTAAGAAAGACTGCTGATATCGTCTCCTTCTTGGAAGCTGTAGGCTCTTCTTCTGTCTCATCACTTGGCCTTTTCACCTTTCCCAAGAAGCTCTCCAAATACGTTTTACTCATTTTTGCTAGCTTGTGAGCTTGCTTCTTTTCCTGTAGGACATATATGTCAAACTCAGGCCAGGTGGCCAAATTTGGCCCACGATGTGATTATATTTGGCCCGCAAGACCATATCAAATGTGTATAAGAGCTGGCCCGCCAGTATGTAGCACATGCGCCACTAATATTACAAATCCCAGAATGCTTTGCTAGTGTGTCGGCCCATCAGTCTAGACCGGCGAGCGCCCCTTCCCTTTCTGTTGCAGTCGTTAGCAACTATGCTACCAGTCTCCTCGAGCAAATTTACACTTCCCCTTCCCAAAAATGGCCAAACGAAAGATGGAAAACGGTTAACTTCCAAGACAAGTGGGAGGAAGATTATCTGTTCACTAAAGTAAAAGATAGACCTGTTAGTCGTGTGCGGAGCAACATGGCTGTAACAAAGAATATAACATAATTGAATTAATGTTTTTGTTAATGCCCTTTATCAACTCCTGGCCAGGGACTGTTAATAGTTTGAGGTTTGGATTTTTATTGAAGGACATTCTTATTTCTTTGGGCTGTTTTGTTGTTGGCCTTTGAAAAAAGATTTACATCAAAAAGAAAGGTAGTTGGAGACAGATAAATAGAAGATAGAGAGACAGAAGAATTCATGTTATCTATTTAAATACAAAACAACAAACACATACCACTGATGTCTTTTATCGCAAATTTGATTTCTCGTGTTTATAATATTTAAAGCTTGTTTATTCCAGATTCAGTGTTTCAGCAAAATTTAAGTTTGTTGTCAATGATAAACTTTAACGCTACATTTCTGCAGAAAAGGGAAACATGCACATCGCAGTGATTTTTCATTAAATATTGAGTTTGGCCCGCGACGTTGTCCCAATTTTTTATTTTGGCCCACCGTGAATTTGAGTTTGACACCCCTGCTGTAGGACATGACCAAAGTAAGCGCTTTGACAGTGGCACAGGCGGATGCACCTGATTTTCAAAATAAAACTTATTTCACACCCTGATGATCAATACAATATGTTTGGGGTCAACCACTGTGCACATTCCGGTACCAAATGTTCCATAGGCCACTGGTTGGGGACCACTGATCTCAAGTGGAAAAAAACTGCCAAAAGCTTGCCAAAAAAGAGGAGAACCCTTTTCAGAGTATGGTATTTCAGGGAGTACAGGGAAAATGCATTAACAATAGCATACTACACTTGAGACCCTACACTGCAGTTCTTTTTTGAAAATCCATCCTCTATTTGCCCTCTGCTGTGTGGATCTTCATCCCTAATCAGCTGCATTGTTCTGTGGAGATGCAGTCATAGGAAGTGGTAAGCTGTTTATTTATTGAACAGCCTTTAATACCTCCCCTCAGCAGCACGCTTGGCTCAGCAATGCCTTGTACTTTGAAGTAAGGGGCGTCTGGCAGAGTGCTATGACGGGCCCCCACTAGCAGTGCAATACTAAACAATGAACTGGAATAAGCTGTGCCCTCACCAGCAGCATACAGTAACAACAATGATCAACCTCCACCCTGCTATATAAATTTCTCTGTTGCACTAAAACAGCTGTTTAACAGCAAAATGCCTGCATGTGATCATGTTCATTTATTTGTATTAGCGTGTATTGTATATGAAGTTTGAAGGCAGCATGATGAAGCAGTGGTTATCATGTCTGGTTCAGAGTCCAAATGCCCCGGTTTCTAATCACGGGTCTGGCCCTCCTGTGTAGGGCAAGAAGCTGGTGGTGTTATTTCAGCTGGCATCGGCATTAACAGGTTACCAGCAGCTTCAAGTTCCTGGGTACTCATACTTTTGAGAAATCAACCAACCAACCAAATACTGTCGATTCAAGCCATGACCAAACAGCTAATACTGAGAAAGAGAAAACTGAGCACATTATTGGCAGGAGCAAAGCCTATGTCTAATGTCTAATCTGCTGGCAACTAAAGTGAGTATACCTCTTTGAAAATGTCCTAATTTCAGCCAAAGTGTCAATATTTTGTGTGACCATCATTATTTTCTGCCACTGCCTTAACCCTGGCGGCACGGTGGACGACTGGTTAGAGTGTCAGCCTCACAGTTCTGATGACCGGGGTTCAATCCCCGGCCCCGCCTGTGTGGAGTTTGCATGTTCTCCCCGTGCCTGCGTGGGTTTTCCCCGGGCACTCCGGTTTCCTCCCACATCCCAAAAACATGCATGAATTGAAGACTCTAAATTGCCCGTAGGTGTGAATGTGAGTGTGAATGGTTGTTTGTTTGTATGTGCCCTGCGATTGGCTGGCAACCAGTTCGGGGTGTACCCCGTCTCCTGCCCAATGATAGCTGGGACAGGCTCCAGCACGCCCACGACCCTAGTGAGGAGAAGCGGCTCAGAAAATGGATGGATGGATGCCTTAACCCTCTAGGGACATGGAGTTTTCCAGGATGCCAATGAAAACTTCTTCCACTCCTCCATGATGACATCACAGAGCTGGTGGATGGTAGAGAACCTGTGCTTCTCTACATTCTGTTTGAGCAGGCCCAACTGACCCTCAATAGGGTTTCAGTCTGGAGACGTTAGGCTAGTCCATCACCTAACCCTCAGCTTCTTTGGCAAGGCAGTGGTCGTCTTGGAGGTGTGTTTGGGGTCGTTTTAATGTTGGAGTTCCGCCTAAATATGTCACAGTACATGCAGCACTCATGCAGCCCCCGACCATTACACTGCTACCACCGTGCTTGACTCTGAGACACACACATGCTTGACTCTGAGACCTCACACATGCCTGACACCATCTGAACCAAATAAGTGGCCTCATCGGACCACAGGACATGGTTCCAGTATTCCATGTCCTGTGTCTGGTCGTCTTCAGCAAACTGCTTGCAGGCTCGCTTGTGCATTATCCTTGGAAGACGCTTCCTTTAGGGACAACGAAGATGCAGATCATTTTAATGTCATGTTTAGCATACGGTCTGAACACTGACAGGCTGAAACCTCACCCATCCTCTGGACCAAATCTGGCAGCACTCATACATCTATTTTCCATCGTGAAATGTTGTGTATATGACACTGAGCATGTGCACTCAGCTTCTTTGGTTGGCCATGGTGAGGCCTGTACTGAGTGGAACCTGTCCTGTTCAACCACTGTATGGGCTTGGCCACCATGCAGCAGTTCAGTTTAAGGGTGTATTCAATCTTATAGCCCATCTTGATGTAGCGCAACAATAAGAGTCATTTGCCATGAAGCGCCATATGTGGCTGTCCAGTGACGGAAGTGCTCACTTTTGTTGCCAGGGATTTAGGAATTAATAGCTGTGTGCTGAGTTGCTTTGAGGTGACCATAAAGTTACACTGTTTTAAAAACCCTACACAGACTGTCATTTCTTCAGTGATGTCCCAAAACATCCATCCATCCATTTTCTGAGCCGCTTCTCCTCACTAGGGTCGCGGGCGTGCTGGAGCCTATCCCAGCTGTCATCGGGCAGGAGGCGGGGTACACCCTGAACTGGTTGCCAGCCAATCGCAGGGCACATACAAACAAACAACCATTCGCACTCACAGTCACACCTACGGGCAATTTAGAGTCTCCAATTAATGCATGTTTTTGGGATGTGGAAGGAAACCGGAGTGCCCGGAGAAAACCCACGCAGGCACGGGGAGAACATGCAAACTCCACACATGCGGGGCCGGGGATTGAACCCCGGTCCTCAGAACTGTGAGGCTGACGCTCTAACCAGTCGTCCACCGTGCCGCCAGGGTTAAGGCAGTGGCAGAAAATAATGATGGTCACACAAAATATTGACACTTTGGCTGTCCCAAAACAATACAATGAAATAAAACACGTGTGTGGTGTACTCATTTTTGTGAGGTACACATTTACTGATGTTACACACGTTGATCACACTAGAGTCTGCATCTTTTTTTTTTTTGGATGACATGCCAATGAGGCATCAGATGTGTTCTCGTTTTGATCTAACTGTTGCTCACTGACGCATTACTGCTGCTGTAAATGGAAGGATAGCCTGAGGGAACAGTGTTTGCACCACAAGTACAGTAGTACATGATGTTCTGTTAATAAAAAGTGATCAATGACTGCGCTAACATTTACAAGTCCCAGATTCTATTTACTACTTACTAGCACTCACACTGACTTTACTGAAACCTTGAGAAAAGCAAGTATTTTGGAAAATTGGCATCTTGGTCACTTTAAATTATTCATATTAATTTAAAATAATTAGCATTATGGAAGCACTTTGCTGATGAACTACCGTTAGTGAAAATAAATTGGCATACCGATTACACTTAACATTAGGTGCATATAATATCTAAATAGGAAAATACTTCTCAGTCGACACTATGTTCTAAAATGTAGTTTCACTCTTAATTTTTGCTATGATAACGTCAAAGCCTGCTTCTGTCAACAAGTTGGACATATTTGCCAAGTGACTTTGTTTAATGAGCAGAGTGGCTCGTAGCCTGCATGGATCCTTTGAGGCCACCTGGTCCAATGAGACTGTGTAACATTGCTAAGGTGAGCTGCTTCTAAAATACTCACTATACTCAATATACTCACGTAGCAAATGTAGTATTCACATGTTACAATTACATTTGCAATTAAAGTTCCATAATGTGTGCACATTAGCTTGGTGAAGTTCTCACACAGTATAAAGAAAAACATCCAACATCAGATACACAAAATAATAAAAAATGAAAATACTCTTACCATAGATTCCTGTGGAGATACATGGGAAGGCCTGTGAAAAGAGTCAAAGAAACATTGTTTAAAGCATATTGACAATAAACAAGCATGAGACAAACTATTATATTTTGTACACTGACAATGTTCTGCTGAATTCCAAACCCCCCCTCCACCCCCCCCAAAATCCGTTAACATGTTTTTACATGCAAATGTTTCCTCATAAGCTAAACAGGAATGGCTACGTAGCATACACTTGTGTTACCATTCCCTAAAACGTGACCACAATTTAATAGTTCTTGCTTGGTCGCACTTTGCAGCAGACAGATTATTCAAGCGTGGCTCTATAGCTTAAAATAGTTCCATTATTCTTTAGTTGTGTCGGCAAATATATTATGATACATAGGCCTTGCTCTGAGCGTCCTTATTTCACATTTATCTTTTATAAGTATATTAATAAACAGTAAAGGGATTCTTTTTATTCAGAGGTGCCATTTGTCCTCAAAAGCAGCTGAACTTGTGTTTTAGTTCCTGCATTTCTTCATAATGAACAACCAAAACATTAATAAATGACACACAGATAACAAATGTCACTACCATCTAACTAATGGATTAATATTACAACCACTAATATAGTAATATATATAGTGCAGTAGTATAAGAGTAAGCAAAAATGCCCATGGCTTGTTTTTCATTTAAAAATGATGCCCATTACAACACAGGTACTACACAGGTATTTGGGATACATGGAAATAAAATATTTTGCAAAGATCAGGGCATTGTTTACCTGTTTATTAAGGCACTAACGCCATGACAATTATTTTATTGTATAAGCTTTTAGACTTTTGTTGTGTTCTGTTCACAGACTAATACTCTTGAGGTTGTATTTCTCCACAAAATAAAATTACTTACTACTAAAGTAAAAAAGGCTAAGAATTTGGTATATTGTTTTGCGCATCGGCTCTCTCCTGACATAAACAACAAATCCCATTGGCAATATCTCAAGTTCTAATCAGTTTAGCTTGTGTACTCTCCAGCATTGCACACTTCTTTAACAGCAACATATCCGTAACATGAAGGATGTGTAATTTTAACCAGCAGTACGCAAAACAACTCATCAAATCAATGTAAGAACTCTAACATCATTTAAGATTATACATTGGAATGTTATTAAAACGACAGACTCCGCCATCATCGTTACCCCAAATCAGCTTTCTCCTAGACCACCTTTGACATCTCCTTGGCACCAGAGTCATAACAGTACTCTTCAGAGTTGTATATGGCTGATACAAAATATGACAAAGCTAAAGCAATAACACGGAATATCCAGTCACATTTCATAAAGGTAATAAAGGCATAATGGTTACACGTTGTAACCTACAGTAGATCAGAAATGTATTAAAACTAAAGTTGTTATTTTTTTTCAAAAACTTTGGAACCTAATGGGGAAATTGGATGTTCTTTTAAGCCAAGAGGAATGTCCTTCTGTTTGTATCCAAATTTACCAGTTCTAAGGTTCCACCTGTCAAGTTAAATTGTTCTTCTGTCGGGAGATTTAAATCTTTTAAAGTAGCTTTGACCTTTCCAGGTGACTGTCTGACTCTGACACAAACAACAGATGATGAAGCATGGCCATTGTTTCAATGCTGTACCAAGCTTTGCCCATGGCATTTTCCCATAAGATTTTGCAATTGAGGTACAACATGATTAATTATCTGAAGAATACAGACACACACAAAAAAATAAAAATAAAATAGTGTGCATTTTTAATGTTAGGGTCTCAGATGATGAAGTTGTGTTCACTTAAAATAGTGAAATGTTGCTACTTAGATATTCCAACTCTACCACAAACAACACAATTATATTTGTGGACAGTCAAAGCAAAAGACAGACATTTATGGAGGATGTATTCAGTCAGTTAGTGCATTTGCAATATTGACTGTATTTGCCTCAAGCCCAAACAAATTCTCAGCAGGCAGTGTCAATGTGGTCTGTTTGCTAAAGGGCATCATGTCTATCTCTTCAACTTGTGCTAAATAGATTCCTAATATATGAAAAACTGCGGCAATGACGCATGCGTATGCATAAAATATAAAGTGTAGTTGAGTTCCTGGCTAAGGGAGGATATATTCAGTATGTAATGTGAAGAACAATATCACTTGTCCGGGCCATGTGATCCAAGGAGCTTCAACAGTAACGCATTGCACTCAAATGTGTCTTGGTAAGTCCAAGAAGTCACGCTGCTCGATAGCGTAAGCTTAGTAAAACAGAACCTACTTTTCTTCATTGTTTTCAAACAACAATGCACGGTGTAGTTGTTAGCATACATACCTGTAGATATGTTTACGCCATGTGAAGGTCCAGAGTTAATTAGAACAGGCAGCAGTATATAGACAGTCATGACCTATGATTCCTCCTTCAGGTTATTATTTCTATCTGCGGCTGCTCATTAGAAGTGAGTCAGCATGTCGGCCCGTGTTGGCATGAGGCTGTGCCTGACATGTTGCCTTGTTGATGATTCTCTTTGCTTAGGGAGTGCTCAGAAATTGGTCACTTGGGAAATTATTCTGTTTCCGAGGCTCCTCCCGAATCTATCACATCATTTTAAAGTGGAACACCTTTTCTCTCAGCACTTCTGCACACTTCTTTAGCTCCCAATGCATGAAGAATGACAAAAGGTAGATACTGTGATTATAGTAGGCATGACTTCACTGGTGTTTCAAATGTTTTTGAAGTTAGTGAGTGCAAGTCATATATAGTCATGGACACATTGATACAGGAACATTCAGTAGATGGGAACTGCCACATTCATTCCATTCACTTACACAAAATGCAAGGATCTTTCTGAGAGGGGAAAAGATACACCGGTAGGTACCTTGGAACAATTGCAGACCTTTTATACATAATTATTGACGTGTATTTTCTTATTATTTTAATATTGTAAAAATTGTCCTATTAAAGCATTTTTTATATTGACTTCGGTGTATGACCGGTGCTAGGAACAAACTGTTTTCATGAAACAAAGTAACTGTAGTGGCGCTATGGCACCCTGCAACTTCCAGTCATTTGTTTTGCAACAGGACATAACACAATAAAGATGGCTCAACCTCAGGCAACGTGCAGCAGTCCAGCTGTACAGTAGTTGCCACCATCACATGAATGAATGTGAACGAGAGGCTGCGAAATAGCTATGAGCAGGCAGGTAAAGTGGAGAAAACCTTTCATGGGCACAGTGACTTCTGTCAGGAGAACACCTCGTCTTGGCTGGCTGAGCAAATACAACTGGACCAAGGGTGCTCTGCCTGCAGCTTAAAGCCTTCTAGCTTATTTGCAGATGGAAGGTATGATTATTTATCACAGCAGCAAGGGTGTGCTCATGTTACCACACATTTGATATCAACAAATGTTGCCCGACTCTGAGTAAATACCTTGTATGTATGTACTGTACGCATGTATGTAAGTACTGTATTTACAAACCCCAATTCCAGTGTAAAATGTAAATAAAAACACAATACAATTATTTCCAAATCCTTTTCAAACTATAATCAATTAGATACACTACAGCGACAAGATATTTAATGTTCAACCGGACCTTTTTATTTTCCCTAAATATTCACTCATTTTGAAATTCATGCCTGCAACATGTTCCAAATAAGCTGGGACAGGGATGTTTACCATCACCTTTCCTTTTTTACAACACTCTAAGCATTCGGGAACTGAGGACACGAATTGTTGAAGCTTTGTAGGTAGTATTCGTTCCCATTTTTGCTTGATGTACTGTACAACTTCAGTAGCTCAAAAGTCTGGGGTCAGGCAGAATCCTCACATCTCCAAAAGCTTAACTTTTCAGGAAAGCAAACAACAGCATGTTTGTTGAGCCATGAACATTGCTTCGTCAAAGAGAGAAAGCTATTTTCAACTATTTACATTGGTGAATAACTTAAAAATAAAAATAAAGAAATAAAAAATAGACCCACATGGGGACTGACCAATAGTACCGATCTGTGAATTTTTTTTTTAACTTGACCAAATTTGAACATTGTTTTCGGCTTGAAGCCAGCGAACACGAACACACACACACACACACACACACACACACACACACACACACACATATACATGCAGATTCACGCAAAATTAATTTCGTCATTATATTCTCATTTAACCTCTCTGTGAGTATCTGAATATGAATGATAAAAATGTTGGCAGGAAAACAGGCAACGACGTGTCCTTTTTAGAATTTGTATTTTGATTGGTACTAGACCCCAGTACTTGGACACAGATTTTATGTTGACAATATATATAGGCCAACAACAGCTTCTTTTAAAGCTTTGAACTTTACATTTACTACGTTCCCACAATGACATGATGAGAATGGTCTTGTGAAACGTTTTTGTATTTGTTACAAGGTACTGGCATTATAAAATGAAGGGAAAAAAACCCTTTTTTATGGAATCCTGAAATGGATGAGTGGAATAAATGAAGAAAAATAAAGACAAATATGTTAATTTCTTACATCCTAGCCAAATGCTTGATTTGAAACTCGACATATACAACTGAGAAATAGAATATATGCCTCCGGGCCTCTGATTATTCCAATGAGTGATTCATGTAAATGTAGAATAGGTGTCCATGGCATGTACTATTTTAAGTAATTCGCATTTCGGAAGACAAAATTACAGGTGGGTATAAAAAGGATCAAAGCATGGGCTGTGAGGATTTACTCTTCATCTATCAAAGTGGTATTTCATAGGGGATCTCAAAGTGAAAATGCCTCTGAAACACTGAAGATAAAATGTAAAAAGGAAAGGCAAAAGAAAGCCACTATGGAAAAAAAGGGGACTGTGCGTTGTCAAATATCCATATCGGATTGCCTATACAGCGACACAGATTTGGGTAGACATTTTCTGCACGTTTATGGTTCATTTGTACAACCCCAATTCCAATGAAGTTGGGACGTTGTGTTAAACATAAATAAAAACAGAATACATTTATTTGCAAATTATGTTCAACCTATATTTAATTGAATACACTACAAAGACAATATATTTAATGTTCCAACTGATAAACTTTATTGTTTTTAGCAAATAATCATTAACTTAAGAATTTTATGGCTGTAACACGTTCCAACAAAGCTGGGACAGGGTCATGTTTACCACTGTGTTACATCACCTTTTCTTTTAACAACATTCAATAAACGTTTGGGAACTGAGGACACTAATTGTTGAAGCTTTGTAGGTGGAATTCTTTCCCATTCTTGCTTGATGTACAGCTTCAGCTGTTCAACAGTCCGGGGTCTCCCTTGTCGTATTTTACGCTTCATAATGCGCCACAAATTTTCAATGGGAGACAGGTCTGGACTGCAGGCAGGGCTACTCTCGTACCCGCACTCTTTTACTATGAAGCCACGCTGTTGTAAAACGTGCAGAATGTGGTTTGGCATTGTCTTGCTGAAATAAGCAGCATTAGAGAGCAGATTAGCGCCGACCTGTATTTACTGACATTGGTTTTCTGAAGTGTTCCTGAGCCCATGTGGTGATGTCCTTTACACATTGATGTCGGTTTTTGATGCAGTGCCGCCTGAGGGATCGAAGGTCACGGGCATTCAGTGTTGGTTTTCGGCCTTGCTGCTTACATGCAGTGATTTCTCCAGATTCTCTGAACCTTTTGATGATATTATGGAAAACAAATTATATTTAATTTCCAAAAAAGGCAAACAAGAAACATGGAAAAAGCAAACAAATCAAAGTCCCACAACTGATAACCAAAGTAACAAAGAAACGCTTGAATAAACCTACAACTGGAAACATGACTACTGAAACGACAGACGACTATGACGTGACACAGACAGGGACAATGACACGACAAGAATTGAAAGAAACCAGGGAACTAAATACAAGCAACGAGGAACACCCGGACAAGACACGGGTGGCTGGAGGGAGCTGATTGGTTGACATAAGGTAGACTGTTGACGAGAACAGGTGGACACAATAACTAAATGAGCACACAAGACATAAAAAACATGGAACACAGGAAAAGATGAAAAAAACTAAACAACCCAAACCAAAACACAGACCATGACAGATATGTATTTAAACTGTCTTCATCATGCTGCCGTCCCATATCTGCAAGTGAACAACAAACATGGACTAAACCACTGTGATTAAAATGTCACGATGAATATGAAACACTTGATATCATGCTTCAAGATATCTCAGGGCAGATTAGCAGCATATGGAGATGGATGGTTAGAATTATTAATAATCCTCAAATATAGACCTGTGATTTGTTCTACAGTAGTAGATGACTCCTTGGCGGTTCATTAAAATGAAAAGTAAAATCATTAGAAGCATTTTTATGAGACATTTTATTTTATTTTATTCCATAAATCAACTCCAACAACCTGTTTAATCACATAATAAAAAGGTCTCTGGTCTAGCAATGTGAAAACTTTGCTTGTGACACACACTTTGTCTGTCATATGGCAACTAATTACACAGTTTTGCTTCCAACGTGTCTAACATTTCAAAATGGGGCTTCAAAATCCTAACCCCCACTATGAAATTTGAAGAGACAGAACAGCACACGTGGAGACTAGATGTAGTGCACTCCTTTCAGTAAAACATATGCATTTCTCCCGAACATTCATTCATTCATTCATTCATTTTCCATACAGCTTAACTTCACTAGGGTCACGGGTGTGCTGGAGGGTACACCCTGAACTGGTCGTCAGCCAATCGCAAGGCACATATAAACAACCATTCACACTCACAATCACACCTACGGGCAATTTAGAGTCTTCAATTAACCTATCATGCATGTTTTTGGGATGTGGGAGGAAACCGGAGTACCCGGAGAAAACCCACGCAGAGACAGGGAGAACAAAAACCACCTCAGAACTGTGAGGCAGATGTGTTAACCAGTCATCCACCATGCCACCCTGCTGAACATTGCATATTAATTATTATTGCGAGGATACCTGAAAATGCTCACATGGTATTGGTAAAGGGAAATGCCTTGCTAGAGTCATGGAAGTGACAAAAGTGCTAATTAAAATGATTTAATCCAGAAACCCCACCTTGAAGTGTAGGTTTTAATTTATCTTTACTTGGTGCAAGAATTACAGTGTAGTAATTGAAAATAAAACTGTATTGATGATTCAACACGTGGTAAGATAAAAATTATTTGAGCACCACATGTAGGGGCTTATTTTGCATATGGTAGTAAGAAATAAACTGTACAGGAAAACACAATATAGTAAGGATATTAGCAACGACAACAGCATTAGTAGGGGGGTGATGTTCATGTCTTGCTTATTTTCCTTTTTTTTATGCTGCGCATTTGAGACTACTGGTCTGGTCTGTTCATTTGAACAGACCAACCTAAACCAAAAACGTGACTGGCAAAAGAGATAAGTAGCAGTAGTAGATTGTGAATAGATAATGTAATTATGAGAAGTCCTGCTAGACATAGTCCTGCAGTCCTGAGAAAAAAAGCTAATCTTTCTTCGAAACTTTCTTTTTTGGGGGGAGACTTGCATAGGTAATATTGCATGGAGGTCAGGGTACTCTACCTCGGCATTGGAATTAGCGCTCTCCTTTTTTCAAGAAGGGTGCATGTAGTTGTTGGCTCAACGAAACCATGTGTGCTTTGTGGAGTTGAAGTCATTTGAACGTGTTCTTTGCAGAGTTCTGGGAGGGGTTTTCCAGTATTATGGGGTCTGAGGCCCGGAACTACTGGCAACAGCCATTTTAGTTCAAGGGCCACATTCACCCCATTATGATCTCAGTGGGCCGGACCAGTATATTTGTGGTTTGATAAGCTCTAAATAATTTCAACATTCCAACATTTTCCCATTGTTTTGGTGCAAATAATTACAACTATATTAGGAAAATATTTATTATTATCTTGTTGCAAATCATGAGCAATTTGAAATTTCTTTAAAACAATTGCAATTTCAATAGTATTACAGTAATTAGTTTTTTCCAATGAGACATTCACTCACTGTCAGCACATCCCGACCAATATTCTTAAACAAACCCTTGAAGGAACTTCAGTGTTTCATTTTGCATAATGTTAACCCAATATGCAATTTTATATCTAATACATGCCTTTTTATACAACTTTAGTGTGCTGTACCTGGTTTGACAAAACTTTGACACGTCATTGCAGCCAACACACAAGTACATCCAGTACAAGTTAATTATTAACAAGCTAAACAATCTTCAAACAATTGAATGTGATGGGCTGGTTCTGGCCTGCGGGCCGTACATTTGACACCCCTGGTTTCCCAGTGCCTGCACTAAGTTGAACTTGTTTGTAGTGGATGTTGCACTCTGTCAAGGCTGCCCTTTATTCCTGCTTCTCTTCATTGTTTTACGGGCAGAATTTTGATCAGCACCTCTACATTGGAACTTATGGTTCTCCATCAGAAAAGTGTGGATTGCACCCTCCAGGTTGAGTGAGTCATGCTTGTAGTCGAGGAGTCAAAGTACTCTATCATGGCATCTTGTTCACGACTAAGGAAAGAATAGTGTGCGTGATCGACATATCGTTGTCACGTCTGCACTGATGTGGTTGCTCTATCAGAAAGATGGGCCAAAAAAGTGAAGTTTACCCGTTGATCCGTGTTGCAACCCTTACCTACGGTAATGATCTTTGGGTATTGCTTGAAAGTACAAGATCGCAAATACAAGAGATAGAAATGAGTTCCCTTCGTAGGGGGTCTGGGCTCATACTCACACGATAGGGTAAGGATCTCTGTCATCTGGTAGGGCCTCAGAGTATAACTGCTGATCCTCCAAATCAAGACAAGCCAGTTCTCGAGACGAGATATTTGAGGTAGTTCTGACATCTCTCTCTGATGCCTCCAGTCTCCAAATGAGGAGACACTGGAGCAGACCTAGACCTATAACTCTGCAGGTGTGTCACACAATACCTGGGAATGCCTAGACCTGGAGGAGTGGGCCGCGAACAGGGAAGTCTGCTCAGATTGCTGCCACAGAGAGATGGCCATTTTATAAAATATAATATCACACCTAAATAGTTACTCCTGAGATCCTATAATGGTATCGCCACACACCAGCAATTTTAATTGTGTTAAATGGTAATTTCTAGTATCACTAAAACACACACTTTGAGCAGATTTCCAATTGAATGTTCAGAGTCTGATGTTGGAAATTTCTACATGAAACCAGTACTACTATACAAGTCCCCCCCAAAACAATGTTAGGCTGCATTTACACATCATGGTTCAATTGACACAACTTTGAGTTGTGACAGTTTGGGTGAAAATCAAGGGATCATTCAGGAAAAACAAAAAAACAAAGCAAAAAAAAAACAAAAAAAAAACAAACAAACAAAAAGAGAATGAGAATTTTTTTTCTAGGTTTTTGAATATTAATGACCAACAGATAAAGATTATTGTTATGCAGGCTTCCTCCTGTGCAGTGACAACTACACAACAGTAATGACAGACAATAAATGAACAAAAGAACTGGAAGAGACATAAATGTTTCCCAGTAATCGTCATACATCCCCTATGTTTTTAAGTAGCAAACAGATTATAATTACATGGAACTGCAATGTACTGTATACATTAACATGCAATATTGTTATCCAAAGCATTGTACAGCCGGATTTATTAAGGACCGACCTCAAACCTGAAATTCTGTGGCAATAATTTAACTGTGACTCCTCGGAAGTATGTTAAATATAATAAATAAAAAAATTTCTACAATTGTGACACATTTTCCAATTAAAAAAGTGAATGTTTGAATTTTTTAATCATAAAAAATTAAATACAATTTGAAAACATTCAGGAGATCACACTCTGTGGGTTTATTTATTCACTGGTCTTTCACTTCAGGAATAATTACTCAGTGGCTTCAAGTCGGGAATGTTTTGGTCAACTCGGAATTTAATGGACTTAATGAACTCTCTTTGCTTAAAGTGTTCTGTGGATTTCCTTCCATGTGCTTGGTTCCTCAAAGAGGATGGTGGTTGATCCCATTTGCACAGCCCCATTAATACACGGTCTATGTGGACCCCTATATGATGCAACAATAGGAGAAGGGTTTTATAAAAAGCCTGCATATCAGACAAATTAAAATAGAGGTGCCCCTTACTAGAAACAGATATTGTTGCCTTTTCTTTTGACTTTTGCATTTTAGTTTTCCCAATCAGTATTTAATCCACAGCAAAATACATGGTAGTTGTTGTTTTTTTCCCCAGTTAATATGGCATCAAAAAATCCCCATGTAATATCCATCCATCCATTTTCTGAGCCGCTTATCCTCACAAGGGTCGCGGGAGTGCTGGAGCCTGTCCCAGCTATCATCGGGCAGGAGGCGGGGTACACCCTGAACTGGTTGCCAGCCAATCGCAGGGCACATACAAACAAACAGCCATTCGCACTCACATTCACACCTACGGGCAATTTAGAGTCTTCAATTAACCGACCACGCATGTTTTTGGGATGCGGGAGGAAACAGGAGTGCCAGGAGAAAACCCACGCAGGCACGGGGTGAACATGCAAACTCCACACAGGCGGGGCCAGGGATTGAACCCCGGTCCTCAGAACTGTGAGGCAGACGTTCTAACCAGTCGTTCACTGTGCCGCCTCCCATGTCATATATTCCTTCTAATTACAGATAAAACTGTTTCAACACTGGACTGAAAAACCTAGATATGTTGCAGTACCATGAGTAAATAACACGATTTTGAACCCACTCACCAAACAGTCTTTAGAACACAGTTTTAAACGACATGCTCATATGCATAAATAGTGCACTAGCACGGAGTGAAGAACCTGCATTTAAAGCAGAGCTGCTTATCCATGTATTCCGTGGGCAGACTTGGCCCCAGTGAAGCACACATTTTAAGCTCCTAACAACATAGAGCAATGCTTCTGAGTTTGGCCAGAGGTAAAGAGCAACAAACACTAATTAACTGTAGACATTACATAGGTATGACCCTATTTGCTCAATATACTTTTTAGGTGCACAATTTTGCAAAAGTAGGCTTTTAGTACAGCAGGCATGGATACATATACAGTCCAGGTTTTACGACTTCATTGAAGTGATTTACAGTGCCTCGGGGAGTGTCCACAATGCATGAAAGCTAAAGGTCAATATAGGGAATTTTTTCACCAATGTTTCTAGGCCTTGAAAATTACTTTGGTCCAAGGACATAGTAGCTCTGAGGAGGTCAGTTCTCCCTCTATGCAGACCTGGGGGGCATTCTCCTGCTGAGATATGAGCTCTGATAATGGCACACTCAGGAGTGCAGGGATTAGGGACAGGAGGGACATGAGGAGTGACAGTCTCCTTTGTGCACAGTTTATCCTTATTCTGGGCATAACGGAAGACAGCCTCCACACAGCTTTTACAAATTCTTTTTTAGGGTGTTAAGTCCTCAACGCTGGGCGAACTCAAAGGCGAGGCAGGCTCATTGATAATTGTATAATGGCTCACTTTGAGAGAGCAGGCATTTTGCTGAGATGGACGTGTGGTTCAAACAGCAAGCTATTAGTCATCCTGCCGGCTCACTTCCATATGTATTTTATTTTCTCATGGGCAAAGGTTGCTGTCCCTAACCGCATTCCTTGCACTCATAGAAAGATAATGACACAGAACCTAGGTGTTTTGAGTCTTTGTCTCTAATGGAAGATCTGCAAAGGTGAGGGAGTTAATTAATATTTTCTTGATCTTTTAGCTGTGGTTTTCTGGAACTAGAGTCAAAGCTTTCTCAGTAAACTGTTATTGCAGAAATAATGTTTAACTATTCGTGTACAGATATTAGTATTTTAATGTTAACTGGTGGGTTGAAAACTGCAGATTTAAGGGACACACTGTTGTCGAAGCAAAACTTTGGTCATACCGAGATGAAATATTAAAGCATGTTACTCAAGAATTTAGAAGAGTTTTGTAGGACAGCATGCTAGGTTTTCTAATTAGGCAAACACATTTTATGGGTTACTCAAAAAGCTTGAATTTACAGAAGGTTGTCAATGAATTATATTAACTACAGTGAAATGAGGTCAAAATTGTAACATTGCAATACGATTTAGTACATGTCCCCAATGTGTAAACTGACAGGATGACTCACCATTATTTTAGCACTCATGCTGGACGAAGTTATTTTCTTTTTGAAAACCCTCGCTAATTAATCCATGTTTATTATTTAAGGAATGATCAGAAGCAATGGCAATGCGTTTATTAGTGCCCCATTTTACTGCAATCAAAAAATGAACAGCTGTTGAATGTCATAAAGGGTGCTTTCACAATTTAAAGTATGACTCATCAATTGGTGTGTAAATTTGGTCCGATTTCCCAGCCCCAATCACCAACACCAAACTCTCAAACAATCACCCCACCAAACCTTATGGACTCTTCTTGCTGACTATAAGGGGAGTGAGAGCACCATATACCCGTCTTGTCACATTGCACAACTTTTATTCATGGCATAGATATACAGGTGAGCTACAGAATGTGAAAAGTGTCGCTGAGAATGCTCCCCACGGCTTGTCCCCGTCTTCAAATAGCTCTGTCACATTTACACTTCAGTGAAGAACAGGGCTATAAAGTATTAGCCTGTTAAAGCGCTGTTTTGAAACAGCAACACTGCTGGAGCTGAGTGCAAAAGCTATCTGAAGGATAGGCTGATCAAAGTATGCACCTTTAAATCCCAAGGAGATTTATTTCACCAAGCATTCCAGGCCAAATAACAGACTACCTGTGACACCAGCACAAGCTAGACTCCCTTGTACAGAATGCAGAGTAACGCAAAAAACAACAGACCTTTAAGCTGTAGCTTTGCAAATGCAGAATAGGATGCCTTTGCAAAGAGAGTGATGCACAATTTTGATCTAGATTGTCAAAGAGATATTTCAACAATACAATATGTTTACTAGTGTGGCTGTAGTTACGTAGGTACTGATATAGCCTAGATACTGTATTTCTAATATTTTGCAACTCATGTAACTAGTGATGCACCAAATTTTCGGCCACTAAAAATGTACGTCCGAAAATCGTCCAAAAGTGCATATTTGTCTGAAAGGCTTTTGTCACAGCAATTAAACAGCCAAAACAGGATGTTGTGATGTAAAAACCACGCAAGTGCATGGTTCTGTACACCATATTGTTTAAAAAACTAAACAAAACAAAACATAAAAACGGCACTTCCATATTGAATGGTCGCCCAGCCTCCCCTGGTTGCCCGCTGTTCAAATCAGGGAATGCTTGTTGCACGATATTTTGCACCGCCCCAGCTACCTACGACCTACTGCTAGCTAGCTAACGCGTCTAATATAATGCAAAGACGCAGTGGAAAATGTTTGCTTCGCATCTGGTTTCAACGCAACATATAATCATCACCTTCATGGCAGTAAATATGCTACACTTCTAACAAGTATAGTCACATATACTGTATGTATATTTAGATATGACATGCCCATTTTGAGCTCTGTGAGCACGACGACGCTAAACTAGGGAGATCAAAGTTGGGATTGCATTCCATGCGTGTGGACAGCAAGATAACCAAAAGACGGTAAATTGTGCTGCATATGGTTGCATAAAATTTGATAGCATACGGTTTGCCGTAGACAAAACAGTAACCCTCATGAAAGTCGGTTGAGAAAGGTACAAGCGACGTCTTAATTTCAATGTCCATGCATTGCCTTCGACGGGAATGTTGACTTCCATAACATGGCCGCCATGTAGGTATGTCGGTTAGCGGGGCTGCTACAGCTTTTCTACAAGAATGGCTAAGAGTAAAACATAGGACTATTTTTAAGTGGCCTTCTAATGAACCCTGATCTAAATCCTATCTGTGGAAGGAGCTGAAACATGCTGTTTGGAGAAAGCACCCTTCAAACCTGAGCAGTTTACTCTTGAAGAGTGGGCCAAAATACCTATTGAGACGTGCAGAAGTTGAAAGTTACAAAAAATCGTTTGATTACAGTGATTGCCTCAAAAGGTTGTGCAACAAAATATTAAGTTAAGGGTACCAACATTTTTGTCCAGGCCTGTTTCATAAGTTTTTTTTTTAAATAATTCTGTTGAACCACAAATCAAAAGCTGATTTTCATTGGTTAACTTTCATAACATTTTTATTTAATATTACTTTTGTCAGATTCAAGTTATTTCTGTGACCACTGTGGGGTTTTCTTTCATTAACAGAGGGATAACAACAATTTGTTTCCATGTGTGTAATATGTCCACTGACAATTGTCTTTTCCGTCAAACCAGAAGTCTGTCGTAGTGCTAAGACAAATCTGTGAGAAGCAGCATGTTGCCACAGGACATACAGACTGCCAGAAAATAAAAGCATAAAAAGTATACCTGCTAAACATCTCAATGACTTGGCAGAAATCTTATACAAACAGTCAACAGAACCAGTTAACCTCTAGGTATTTGTGTCCAGCAACGGAACACGCTTCAGGTCGCTATTTAATTGGCCATCGTTCCGTTCCATGTAAAAAAAAAAATCACAGAGTTTGTGTCTTGGCTGTCGTCGGTGTTGGCCACACTAAGAATTTGCAATCGTAAATACTGAACAGGTTTAACATTTACGATTGAAAGCCCAGGTCGTTTATTGAGCCGATCGGGTAAGGAAGAGAAAAAAAAAAAAAAAATAAAAAAAAAAAAATAAAATAGGATAATGACTCAGGATAATCTTTTAGAGATGTGATAATCAGGACATTATTGACAGAGCAATTACTTTATACCCGCCTATTTAAACACTATATAATAGTGCTAATAAGAGAGCACAACTGGTAGGCAATGGACGGTTGAGGACAGAAAAGTTGGCATAAAAGGGAAAATCTATGAGTCTGAAATGTTCCTTAAATCCTGCACATTTCCAAAGCTGCTCTGCATAATGATCTTGGTCTGAGCACAGGTGTGTCTCTAAATGAGGAGGAATGGCTAGGGAGACAAGGCCCAAAAACATTCCGACCAAAGAGAAGGGACACGTCGCTCAAGGTCACGGTGAATTGTAGCGGCACTATCGATTGATTGGGAGTACAGGGAGCAGCTGGCGGAAGGGAAAGAGCAATGCTGCTGAGGGAATCACCAGGTGGCTCCCGTGAATTATGACACCATCTATCCAGCACATTCTATTTTTCAAGCAGAATAAAAAGCAGTGCATGCTGAGTAGGCTCCTCATCTGCTGTTTGGCCCGGCAATGACTTCCTTGTCACAGCTGCAGATTTCACCACTTGGTCAGAAACGAGAGTTGTTGCCGGAGCTTGATTTGAACTATACAGATAACTTTTTCCACAAATGGCCAGAGGATAATGCAGCTAATTACAATTTTCTAAATGTGGAGTTCACCATTAATATTGATAAAGCATTAATTAGTTACTAAAACTGGAACAACCATTTTCTCTGTACCAAATACATCACATGTTTTTGGAGCAGAACTTCACTTTGGAGCAATGATGGCTCATGTTTCGACAGTACAAAACAAATTGGTAGATGTGAAAATGTACATCATCATAGGGATCACAGATTACACTTTTTCTACAAGGCGTCTTTATAATTAATGAAGGGAGGGTTCAAAAACACAGAGAATCATAATTAGTATTAATCTAGCTCATAATTAAAGCTCAGTCAGAGGCTATTGTTGAGGTCATTATACCTGATCTATGCCAGATCGACACACATTCCTTGTTGCCTTGTACCTTGCAGTGAACAGCGGGTAGAGGGCCAATAATGGCTCACATTCTACACTCATAATGGCCTTGATTAAGGCAAAATGATCTGTGTACACTTATCTCAAGTTATTCCTCTTTAATTTGATCATAAGGGCTTCGTCACTGGATAACTGATTGAAAAATACTACAGTGTGCTTGTTTTTTTTCTTTTTTTAATTGCAGGGGGAATTAGGTGTGCTGAGTCCAGATAAAAAAAGACAACCTTGTGTCAAGATAATTATGTGATGAACTGCTTGTTCCATATTCAAATTGTCTGTCCCCTAGAGAGGTCAGTACAGACGAGTGCGTAAGTGCAGGCCATCGTACAACTACAGGTCGACATGTACAAACAAAGAATTATGCAATCCACACAAAAGATACCACGATCACAGGCCATTAAGTGGAGATGATGTATGTGGATGTGTGGTACAAACTTTTTCTTAAAAAAAAAAAATACATAATAATAATAATACTATCAGACACACTTACTATGCACCATCCTACACTCTCCATCTCACGCTGGTTGCTCTCCTGAGAAAAGCCTTAGACACAAAATGAGAAAGGCCTAGAATCTATTTCATGCCTGATGCTATTATCAGGGGTGTCTCGATGTGACATTAGATATTAAGCTGGGTGAGATGAGGAGGTTATCTGGCATCCCACACTCTGTGCAAAAAATATACCCCTTGCTTTTCTGCAGGAGTCTCTTCATTTAACATTGTGTGTTGACTAAATATTTGCATTTTACAGGCTCATTTGTATGTGATACATAAGGCTTGATTTGGATTTAATAACACAATACTTAGTCACAGCATCACTCATGAAACGTGAATGTGACATTTACGACAAGGCTAAAAATGAAAGCAACAATTAATCTGCCAAATCACTCGAAATAAATATAGTCAGTCAACTTTATATCAATTTAAGACTAATAATAATGTTTGTTTTACATATTACCTTGAAATTTATTCAACATCAGGTGTCAGGTATACACTAGCTGCAAAATGTTTTGCACTACAGTGAACCCTTGTTTATTGCGGGAGTTAGGTTCCAGGACTGGGCGCGATAAGCGAATTTCCGCGAAGTAGAGAAACCATATTGATTTAATTATTTAACGTGTATTTTGACCTTTTAAAACCCTCTCTATCATATTATTCATAGGATAATCATATCATAGGATATCACATTATTGCACACTACTTAGCAGGAACAATTAAAATTAAATACAAAAATAAAGATGGGTACTGTATTGTAAATAATGTCCATATATATAACTTAAAAACCCCGCGAAGTTGTGAATCCGTGATAGTCGAACCGCGAAGTAACGAGGGTTCACTGTATTATATAGGCGTACCCATGTCCCAAATGCCATACAATTTGAAATGCAACCACAATTTTGGGGAAAACTCATGATTAAAATTTCTGCCATAAACTTTAAGGATGAATTGTCAAGAGACATTAAAGAGCGAAAAGCAATCAACTTTTGAAGAGTGTTAAGAGAACCAAGGAGAATATACAGTAGGATTGAACTGGATTTAAACTCAAGAATTTCCCAATGCCGTGCCCAACACTACAGTTGTACAGACTGTTGATTTTGTAATTTCAGTATGATTCCAGCAAGACATACTACACCAATGAGCCAGGAGCTAGCCACAACAGTAGCCACAAAGTTGAGTGTGCTAAAGGAAGAGCGAGCAAAGATTAAGAGGCATGAATGAGCAGCTCGGATTAGCCTTGATTATATACAGTACCTGTCAATTGACTACGGTGTTAGATCACAGTCGAAGAATATATAGCTTATCTTGAATGGCATTTAAGATTGTCAAAACATTTTTAATGGGAAACAGTTTTTGTCTTGGAAATGACTTTTTATAATGACTATATGAATAGGCGGCACAGTGTGCGACTGGTTAGAGCGTCTGCCTCACAGTTCTGAGGACCCGGGTTCAATCCCCGGCCCCGCCTGTGTGGAGTTTGCATGTACTCCCCGTGCCTGCGTGGGTTTTGTCTGGGCACGCCGGTTTCCTCCCACATCCCAAAAACCTGCATGGTAGGTTAATTGACAACTCTAAATTGCTCGTAGGTGTGACTGTGTGTGCGAATGGTTGTTTGTTTGTATGTGCCCTGCGATTGGCTGGCAACCAGTTCAGGGTGTACCCCGCCTTCTGCCCGATGATAGCTGGGATGGGCTCCAGCATGCCCGTGACCCTAGTGAGAAGAAGCGGCTCAGAAAATGGATGGATGGGTGGATGTATATGAATAAATTCATTAATTCATTCATTTTCCGTACCACTTATCCAAAACAAGCAACTTAAACCTATGTCGCTTAAACCTATTCAGTCTGCAGAAACACAAAGTAGTTTTACAGCATAACTGCTGAAATATCTCCACATAGCCTGAGTAAGGCAGCCCTGAATTGCTGAGTAGGTCTGCATTGAGAAAGTTTAAAAGTGAGAGTCAGTCAGCTCCAGCCAGGCACAGTGTGTCAGCCCTCATTAGCTGTGACCTTGGGAGATAACAATGGCAGAAAAGCTCCAAAGGTACATGTGAAGGTAATAGCATTGTAATTAAAAAAAATACACAGATGAGCATAAACAATGGTGTGTCTGATTAAAATCATCACTGCAGCGTGTAGCGAGACTGTTGGGGTTTTGATAACATGAAAAAATAAAAAAATTAAAAGTATATAAATGTAAGTCTTAATAGGCAGAGTTGTCTCATAGTTGACTTTGATTTTCAAATTGTAATATTAATGATTAGGAGCTGACTCCACAATGATAAAATCAACAACAAAAATGTCATTCTCTAAGTATATTTACGATGGATACTGTGAAGCGGTATGGAAAATGGATGGATGGACGTGTCATATGGATGAATGTAAATTTGTAAACATACAACATACACCAAATGTGAAGTACAATGTACACCAATGCTCTCAATACCTGTTATCTAAATGCATGGCTGTTGTATGGGGGAGGTCAATGATAATGATTCTCAGGGGTCATGTATGATTGAGGCTGTGAAAATCTTATTTCAAGATTGAGGGGATAACTTGGTGTGGCCCAAAATGATGTTTTTTTTCACATTGCCCCACATCTTAGTGGTATCCTTGTTAGTATTCCTTGTGCGTTGTTTTGCAAAACACAAAGTAAAATTCTGCTCTGTTTACCTTTTGCAGAGGACAGCTACAGTCATGGCCAAAAACTAATCGAACAGCTCCCCGCGCCGCGCCAGCCTTCCAGCGGCTCGAGTAACCTCCTATGGTCTGGTACGGGGGCCCTAACAAGGGAGATACTTCAGGGAACGATAACTGTATATTAACTAGCTCGTGAGCTAACGAGATATTTGGCTAGTAAGATAATGAGGTAATGAGCACGCCAGTACAGCGTCAGATCATACAATAAGTCGCTACCTCACTTGGGTTTGTGTCATGTGTGCATCCACATAACAGCAACGAATCAGGGAAAGTTGACAGATTAATAGCCACAATGACAGTCAACTTGCGGCTGCCCGGGCCGCAAGGAGCCACAGGCACGTACGACTACCAGCTGAAGAGTCCACAGAGCACACTCAGGGGACACGTCCACACAAACCTGCGGCTAGAGGGTGGGCTCTATTTTTCATGATTTGCTCAAATTTGGCAGACTTGTTAACAACATTCTTCTATGTGGTGTGTCAAATTAAAATTTTTTGTGGAAGTTTTACTGGGTCTTCCAGCCACTTTTAGGTATTTTTGGAAGTGTGCTTTGGGTCATAGTTGAAGATTAGGGTTTCAAGGGTCATAAAGTTCAATTTGCAAGTGTGATTTCTAAATTGTCAGCACCTGTTACTTGCCACAGGTGTTTTTAATTATAAAGTAAAGGAGCATTGCATGCTTGCAATACAATTGCTTTAAATTTCGATAAGGTGTCAATAATTTTATCGAGTCCATTTTTGGAGTTCTGTGTGGAATGATCAGATTTTTTATTTTCTTTGCTTTTTTGTTGTTGTTCCGATGCAAACAAAAGTTTTCTGGGAGAAGTGGTGCAATATCTGACTGAAGCACAGGGGGTGCCAATGTCTTTGGCCATGACTGTATGCATCAAGGTACAGTACCAGTAATAAACAAACAAACAAACAAACAAACAAACAAACACATAAATAAATAAATACAATTAAATATATATAGTAAATCCATTGTTTTAATATTAGTCTGGGTAGATGATATAATTAGGCATGCATGCTTTTAATTTTCATGTTTAATAGGCAAGTAACAACTATAAAAATGGTGGGAAAGCACCAGAATTTGAAACAGACATACATCACATTAAAGTGTCTTTAAATGTTTTAATGGAATGTCCTGTGATGCCATACCCCTTTTTGCTGCTTATTAAGTGTAGAAGCTTTTAACAGAAAAACATAAGTGTCATTCATCTTGATTGAAGATTCTCTTTGATTTTGTCTAATGAAAACATTCCACGTGTACAGCCAAAGTGAGACAGTATGTCCCCAGTGTGTCAAAACATAGTTAACAGACCTTCTACCCCGACAAAACACATCTGTTAAAGCGGACACTATGATTCAAGGATAATTGGGTGCAGGCTTGTTGAAATGAATCCTTGTGATACACCAGGAAATTCCAGTTTCATGGACATGGCCCTGGCAAGTGTGAGGTTGGGTTCAACGCCAGGCTTCACAAAAGTCTCAAATGAAAGCTGCAAGAAGTCTTGCATGTAAGACTCATTCATGTGGTAAACTGGCAGGGGGCGATTAAAGCTAACATGTTAAGCTTATAATATCAAGATCATTCATGTCAAACAGCTTGCATTGAAAATTAGGGTGCTTTCACATTTGTAGTTCACGTTCCCTTTCAAAATGCACAATAAGCCAAATGACAGTTCTTTTCTATTATTGGTCAGCAGTGGATGTAAGAATGAAGGTTTGCTCTGTGTAGCATTGAGTGAAACTGCAATAATAATAATAATAATATACTTTGTTGATAAAGTTATGGGGAGTGGTTTGAACAGGAGACACTAACGTGGTGCTTGTAGGCCTGTTCAACAAATTACTCACCAGGCATGGGACATTGTGATTTTCTAGATATGTTGTAGAAATTATTATTTGAAACTTTAAACACTGCCAGAGATATATAGAAATAAAGTGTTACATATTGATATTTATCTGTTTTCTAATTATTATGAGAAACCATTAACATGATCAGTGTCTCACATAAATGAACATAATTATTAAAAATAATATATAATAATAACATGTTATTAAAGGTAATTTGGGCAAATTTGTTGTTTCAGAAGTGTGTATCAAAGTGGTAGCCCTTCGCATTAATCACTACCCAATAAGTAACTCTCAGTTTCAAAAAGCTTGGTGATCATTGGGTTAGAACATCCACCTCACAGTTCTGAGGTACTCTGGGTTCCAGTCTTCCTGTGTGGAGTTCGAATGCTCTCCCTGTTTTTGCGTGGGGTTTCTCCGGGCACTCCGGGCACTCCGGGTTCCTTCTACATTCCCCCCAAAATGATAATCCTAAGGGTTGAAGACTAAATTAGTGTGAATGGCTGTTTGTCTATATGTCCCCTGCAATTGGCCGACAACCAGTCTACGGTGTACTCAACTTCTCATCCAAAGTCAGTTGGGATAGGCTCCAGGTTACTCAAGACCCTAGTAAAGAGAAGCAGTTCAGAAAAAGGGATGGATGGAAGATAACATTATTATATTGGACATAAAGTACACCAGCAATTAACCTTTATGCTCTAAAATAATATACTGCTTGGGCATAAATGATGACATTAACTACATACATGGTACCAGTTTTATCTGTTTATTGTCTTAAGTTACATCATGATTATGCTTTTTAGGGTCAAATATTTTTTCATTTGTCAACTGGAGTGAATGAAGGGTGGATGGTTTTCTCATCATTGATGCCAAGTTCTTTTGGAACTGTCCTGAGATCACCTCTTCTCGTTGCCCTCTGACGAGGTTGATTTAGTCTTCACCCGAGTGTGGTTATTGTGCTCCCACCTGACCAAATCAATCATGCCAAAGGGACATAAGAGCTCAAGTTTGATTAAAACGGACCTAAGGCTACTAGAAGAGAACCAGTCTTAAATGAAGCGGAACACACAACACTGATAACCTAGGATTCTTTGAGGTGTGCGTCGCATTACTAAACTGAGAACGCAATAGATTACATGAAGTGTCCTTTTACAGATGCCCACATACAGCACTTTGGGGTGCAATCATTTTACATTGCAAATACCGGTAAGAAATAAGAATGTAAAACAAGAACTTCTGCTATAATTCTTATAAGAAGTCAAAGTAGGGGAGAAGAAGAGTGACTCTCTCTTTCCTGCTGTGAAGCAGATACAAAGATAGAAATGTCTATTGTTCTACTGTGTGGCCTGCATTCTTCAGGTACAGTGTCTTTAATTTATGCATGCTTGTTGTGGCATTCTTGTCTCATGACGTATAGTAGAAGCGACATCTGTTTAATCAACAACTTCCTCTGATAGTCCCTCAGTTGGGTACGAGCTGTCGGTTGAATTCTCAGATGGCCCCACCAAGGGATATGAGCCTTATAGAAATTCAGAACAATGTCTCCAGGAGCTCTGCACAGCCGGCAGCAGAGGAAAAAAAATATTTAGTGAACGCAGTTTGAGTCCTAAGCTTCAGTCTTCCTCTGCTTGACTGTGCTTTGGTACTTAAATTATTTGAAGCATCTTTATTATTGTCACAGCCCATTAGTCTAAAACAGGAATGCTGCCATTTCCCCTTTGTAGAGTAACCTGGTAGAGTGGCCATTGTTCGAGGCAGATCTCATCTCACTGGTGATTGCTCTTTGCTTCCTGTGCTTGTAAACAAGGCATTGGATGCTCACATACTGTAAGTCCAGTCTACACAGAGAATCAAGAGATTACCGTTTCGATTCCCGTCAACTCTGATTACCCCTCCCGAGGTGGTTGAAAATGTCACATTTTACATATCCCAATCTTTCACCTCATAAAAAGTACTGCAGTTCTCGCTGGAGTGAAGGGAATGTCAAGGGACGATGATGTTATGTGGTGCTGGTTCCTTCAACCAGATCTGAAGCTGAATCTCCTCCTGCTGCTAGGGAGGTTGCGTCCTTGCTCCCATGGTCTTTAACGTAGACTGGCAGGCCACCCCAACTACTATCAGTGTAATTTGATCTAATTGGCCCAGTGTTGCTCGTGATTCAGATCAGACAAATAGCAATGACTAATTTAAATGGCACTGTGACCTTTTGGAAGCTTCAGTCTAATTAACCTTCTGCTGATGCATACAGGTACTGTATGTGGAAGTGGGTCACAAGCAATGGCTGGCTGATTGGCTTCCAAGTGGACTGGTTAATAACCACTTAGCAAGGCAACCACCTCAGTCGTGATACAGCAATGACATCCTATTAATTCCCCCCTAATTAGAGTGAGACCTTCTGTTCACCTATGGATCTTAGTGGATGGACACTGTGGTCAAAATGGCAAAATACTTCCCTTCTTGAAATACTTTAAATACAGACATTGAGAGTAAACCACAATGCATCATATCACAAAGCAGATAATTATGTCTGATTTGTTGTCACTTGTGCCATTCCATGGCACACAGGATAATGAAGTAATTTCATTGCTTACTATTCATATTCCTACTATTATTGATGCTAATTAATTATCTTTTATTATGAATTCAAAAAGAAAAGACAGAGATCACTGTTCTATTAACACACAGTTAACTCCTGGTCGCAAGGCAAAATTTTGTAATATCATTTTGAAAATCTCTATTCCAATTTCCTTCTTCCACCAGGTTTAATGAAAACTGTTTGTGTAGTTTAGCATTACTGTCAACATGTCCCCGACAAAAAAAAGTCCCTTAACCTTCTGAAACTTCATTTCTATGCTGTCCCTGTCTTAAGAAGATTGTCTCATAGTGGCTGCCATCGTCAAGCAGGGTTTGCACATGCATGTGTCACTGTACAAAATTGTTTGTGGGAATGCATTCTGGGTAAAATGAATGGGCATTAATACTCCTCGTAGTCTTCGAAGAAGCCCACAGAGAGGAGCAGCTAATCCTATCATTCATTCAACACCATTCATCTCCAATCCGCTTGGCTTTTAGGATTTTACTCAACAGACAATTTGTGGCTTCCCTGTTGGATCTCTTCAACGCCAATATGTTGCGACAACAGAACACATCCAGGGCTGCCTGAGAGTCAGAGAGAAGGGCTCTAAATGCAGACTGTGACCCTGTCACTGTCCACACTGACAGCTGCCAGCCTACTGCACTTCACCACTTCATGACAGATATTTTCACACAGCATAAAATTGTAGCTTGTCAGCATCAAATTAGACAAAAAGAGACTCAGTTAGCTCACAAAATCATTGCTCATCAATAACTCTTGCTGTACCTTTATGAAACATCTTGGGATGAGAATCATTGTTAGACTGTCTCAATTTAAGACTCCCTAATGACTAAATACAAGGCTAAGGTAAATGAAAAAAACACCCGTCTATTCTTTTATTCTAAAAGGTCAAATTCAAAGAGGTGAATTGATGTGGTCTTTTAAACAAAACAAAGTCAGAGGCTGAATGGCTTCCAGATGGTGGCATCCCCCTCCACACAGTCAGTCACTCAGTTGCTACCTGACAGATGCTACATTTGCTTCCAGGGGAGAATATGAGCAGCCTTCCGTAACTAAACAAGACATGGGACCTGCATTAACTGTGTCCTCACTTCCATGTACAGCAAGAGCAAGCTCTTCAGAGAGGACCGCTCCTCCCCATAGGCCTGACTCTACTCAGAAGAGAGCATTTTTAGCATTTATCTACATAGGCAAATAGGCGATAACACACTGATATGCGCACAAACATGCATTTGTACACACACAAAACTGTGTTACATTACTTTCCTCAGAGAATTCAATGAATTGAATACGATAATTGAACTCATTAATACTAGAGATGTAACAATACATTTTGTTTTGGGCCAGTTATATGCAGCCACACCGCTTAGCCAGGCTGTTACAGCCAGACTACAGCGCTCCACTTCCTCATTAAGAGTATAAAAGCACCCGATTGGACGTATAACCCATGTGACCATGTGGGTACGTCACAAAAAATACACTGATTGGCTGACTGGCCCACGTGACCGAAAGGCTGCGTTGGGAGGGATGCAGATGCAACTCGGTGCCCAGAGTCCCTCCCAAGGTTACAACGTAGCCGCTATTCCGGTCTGAGCGTCAAGTCGCAATCGATTAAGCAAGAGGCGCCATGGCGTTCACGCCGGCCTGTGGGTCAGCGTTTGCTGTTCGCGCCGGCCTCCGTCCCAGCAAACGCTGACCCACCGGCCGGCATTTGGTGTTAGTGGACCTCCACTTCGTGAAGCCGCATATCAGGAAGCCAAACTAGCCGGCCCTCCACGACCCGCCACCAACACTCCCATCGAAGTGATGATATGCCAAATTATTTAAGGATATTGTAAGAGCAGCACTCTTTAGTGTTTATCTCAAGTTGAAAGTCATGCATGAAAGAACATCACACAGAGAGAGAATAACGATTCCGACTCCCAATTATAATATATCCCTCCGCCAATACATTACAGTAGTCCCAAAAATGAAACATTGAAAAAGGTTGACGCCATACAAATACAGATATCAATGCAAAAATAAATCTTACATAATTCCATCTCTTCAAATGAAATGTCCACATTTTAAATGAAAACATATTACAGAGGGCGGCACGGTGGGCGACTGGTTAGAGCGTCAGCCTCACAGTTCTGAGGACCCGGGTTCAATCCCCAGCCCCGCCTGTGTGGAGTTTGCATGTTCTCCCCGTGCCTGCGTGGGTTTTCTCCGGGCACTCCGGTTTCCACCCACATCCCAAAAATATGCATTGATTGGAGACTCTAAATTGCCCGTAGATGTGACTGAGAGTGTGAATGTTTGTTCGTATGTGCCCTGGGATTGGCTGGCAACCAGTTCAGGGTGTACCCCGCCTCCTGCCCGATGACAGCTGGGATAGGCTCCAGCACGCCCGCGACCCTAGTGAGGAGAAGCAGCTCAGAAAATGGATGGATGGATGGATGGATATTACAGAGGCTGCTCAGAATTATAAATCCTCCTACAATATCGCTAAGCAGAGGAAAATAAACTAAGGATTTTTATGCCTTTAAGAGTGCTCCTGCGTTTATGACTTCACTTGACTCAAGTAAAGAAATCACTGTTAGTAGGCAGTATCCAATTTCTAATATCCATTCATCCATTTTCTGTACCGCTTAGACCTCATTAGGGTCGCGGGAGTGCTGGAGCCTATCCCAGCTATCTTCAGGCGAGAGGCGGGGTACACCCTGAACTGGTCACCAGGACACATATAAACAAAAAACCATCGCACTCACGTTCACACCTACAGGCAATTTAGAGTTTTCAATCAACCTACCATGCATGTTTTTGGGATGTGGGAGCAAAACGGAGTACCCGGAGGAAACCCACGCAGGCACGGGGAGAACATGCAAACTCCACACAAGGGGGGCCGGGATTTGAACCACAGTCCTCAGAACTGCGAGGCAGATGCACTAAGCAGTCACCCACTGTTCCAATTTCTAATAATATATAAAAAGGTATATATGACAATACCTTAACGACTGCTAAATTATTGAACAGATAATTTCTCAATGCACAATTTTGTTATTGTGAGCAAATATTATTGCTGCAGCAATACTACTGATTTGTAAAGAGTATATGAATGTAAACATTTGATGGACGGGGATAGAAGTGCACGATAATATATGATTTGAAGCTGTCTTTTTCCACAAAACCTGTCAGAAAACTACTAAAAACTATTGAGAAGGACTCAGCAAGAGTCAAGAAGAAGAAGCGCAAGAAAAAGATGTTTTCTGGTTCTCTTGCTTTCGCCTCTTTGCTCCACCTGTACCGTGAACCTCTAGCCAGAACACAATATCGCAATACTTATTGTACCGTGAGATTAATACTGTGGTAAAACCGAACCGTGAGACATAGATATTGTCACATCCCAAACTGCCAAATCTGCTGTTCACTTCAGAGATCTGGTTGGCCAAATCCAACATGAGAGAGAATGTCTCGGGCTCATCCCTAAAGCTCCTCTGCGGCACAAAGCAACATCAGTGCAGGAGAGGGCTTGTAGTTGAGAAAGTCAGGAGGAGGCAGAACGAAATGTCAAAACCGTCTCAATGGCTAGGCAGGGAAGCCTAGAAAAGAAAAAGCTCAGCTGGCGTGCCATCTGGCAGATGGAGGAAGCGCGTTTGAGTTTGGTCATCAGAGCCACAAATGATTTAGCTTCCCCCCAAAACAAACTGTGGTACTGAGAAACCCCCCCTTGTTTCAAGCACCTGCATCCAATCAGCATATCCTTTCAGGCCACCCTACAAGTCTCACCCAAGTGTGCTATACTTCGGCAACAGAACCAAGAACTAGTGAGCTGACATGAACACAGGAGAAGAGAACAACAAACAGCTACATATCTCCAAGATACATCAGCAGAAAAGGCCCACTTCCTATATTTTGTACCAGTAGACCAACCCCAAGAGGACAAAACAACACCAAAGCATGCAAGCATGCTGCTTGACATTGAAAATTGGAAGTGGACATTGATAAAAAGCTCGTGTTTCCCCAGGAAAAAGTGGCGACAACACTCCAGCCAGATATGTTCCTGTGGCCTACAAAAGCAAAGATGTCTTATGTTGTGGAGTCGACAGCTCCATGGGAAGATGGGGTTGAAAAGGCTAAACTAAAGAGAGGAAGAAAAACAAATATTCCGACTGGGCATCTGAAGTATCCCAGAATGGCTGGAAGACCCTCATCTTTCCGGTAGAGGTAGGATTTGTCACAATCTACTACCAATCTGCTGATGAGAATGGAGGTAAGGGGCCACCCTTTCCAGCAGACTATTAGGAGGCTGTAAAATGCTACCGAACAAAGCAGCAACTGGCACCAGATCAGTCTCAACGACAACAACTGGGCCCCAAGCTAGAAACATGGTAAGCGGCCATGCCTTTTAATACATCATGGCTCAGGCAGTTAAATTCCTCACTCGTATCGACCAGCAAGGCGTGACTTTTATTAAAATATATAATCTGTTACCCTGAAATGTATATGTACAACTAATTTTTCAAAGCTTCAGGTTTCTTTGCAGGCAAATAATGTTGAGTGACAAGCACTGAGCAGATGAGGGGGCTGTTTGACAATATGCAGCACTCCAAACCTACTTACAGGCTGCACAGCCCCCTCCTAACTCCACCATGCAATATTGCAGAGCCAACTCTGCAACACTGACATCCAGGCTGTGGGTTGTGGTCAGTCAGAGCCCAGGGAGCTGTGACAGACTGCTGCTCTTTCAGCCACAGCAATGGAGAAAGGCATTGAACTGAAGCATAACAGTTCTCCTAAAGCAGAGAAGAAATGCACATAGAGCATCACTGACACTCACTCTCTCACACACGCACAGGATGCCTCAAGGTTGAAAGAGTTGTGTGTTTCTCTGCATCTACACAGGATTTGCATACGTCCGGACATAAATATGCACTAAAGCCAAATGCTTCAGGAGACATAAGACAGCAGGCAATATCAACATGATATTCGTCCTGAAACTGACACATATTGAAGGTGTTAAAGCCTGCACTATTCCAGATAGCTTTCAACTTTTGGATTGTTGTCATTTCTCATCAGAAAATCACCTCTTCCTGAGATGGAGAACTGCATCATAGTCATAGAAATTCCAAAACACCAAGGGAAATGAGAAATACACAAAACATGTACATCTCCCCTCAAGCAGGTGTTAAATGTTTTTAAATTTTCGGAAAACAATTTGTATTTCTTGTGTGGCCCTCAGCCCAACTATATTGTGATTTAAGAGATACATGACCCATAACTGGGGACTAGAGATAAGTGTACGACTAAAGAACGGACACCTCTAGGACAAGAATTTCTGTGAGTTCCTTGTGTTTTTTCCCCAATAGAGCTATAAGTGTAACATTACTTTGGAGACAGGAACAACTCTTCAAACTAATTTCTGTCTTTAGGGCATCTGAGCAATTGTTCAGTCATACACACTGAGCTGCCCTGAGGTAAAGGAAATCCATTTTCAACTGTGTAATGCACTGGCATTTCCTTCTCTGTCCTGACACGCTACAGTCAGGAGAAGATTTGGACTTGAAGATTGCAACTCCGGTACCCATACTTGTTTGATGGCCTGAAGGATGGCTTTGGGCCTTAAGAAAAGGGATTAACGACTAGCTCTGCCTAGTTTTAATCTTTCATGCTGAAGTTTATTTTGTGTTAGGCCTTGTTTTGACTCATATTCCTTTGTAATGCCCTGGAATCCCCATTAGGCAGCCAAGCCGTCTAGGTTTCCAAAATGTAGCCAACCCCCACCTTGCTGGTCTACCCTATCCATTCTCTACTTTGTGGATCAACCTAGATAGGAATTACTTGTTTTTTTTCCCTCACAAACTGTAAGGGCTTGCCTTCATTAAAATTAAGAAATAAATTATAATAAGAATAAATGTTGTGCTCTTGGTTAACCAAAAATGTATCTATCACAGCAGCCTCTCTTGTTGTTCCTCTTGCATATCAAGTCAGTTCAAATCAATAAAACCAACATTTTTGCACAAGCACAGAAACACCCATTACCCCTTTTCTTTGTGAATGAATGAATGCTGGTGCAGTGGTGCCCTTGCAGCTTAACGGAAAGGGCTGCGGCTATGACAACGTAATGACTAGGCTCATCGTACAAGGCCAGTCAATCACAGAGCACCACTGTTTTCACTCAAGGCATTCTCAATGCATAACAGCTGTAAAAATACATTAAACAGGATCCAGACGGCTGTGAGTAAAAACAGAACCTCTGCTTCTTGCAAATATGTAATATTATAAAAATAAATGAAGAAATAGGACTGGTAAAGAAAAACTTGAGAAAATAAACAAAGCAAGGATTGGTGCAGTGTTTGCTGGTGGTGTAATGGGGCTTTATGATGAAGAGTACATATGTATCCCCTCTACCTACAAATCTTAAATTGCACCACTTACATGATTACATGGGATATACTGTATAATGTTTGAATTAAATTAGAAAAAGAATACAGAGCCGGTTCAGCCGTGCTAATGAGTCTCTTAAGTAAACAGAGACTCTTTCCACATGGCGAAGAGGGAGAATTTATCGCGTAATTATCAGGAAGAGCACACTGGCATATCCCGGCGAGAAGCCAAGTAATGCTTAATTTAGCTTTTCAGTCAACAGAACTGACTGGGACGTTACCGTATCGCACAAAAGTCAAAGTCACGGATTCATTTTATCAATGCGCAAGATGAATGTAAGATACACATTCAACGAACTATGGGTGACATAAACACACTTCAAATGATAATGATCAACATCCTCGTTACGGAATAAATTCAGCCTTGTCCGATCCCAGCAACAGTACATAAACTTTTTTTTTTTTTCCCCCCAACAAGGACCATTGACAGTTTGTTTAAAGTGGTGCTCTCCAAAAACATGGACATACCATATTTAACGACGTTAGTAGCATTACAAACGCGTGTGCTGTACTAGTGGCTGTTGTGATCTGATGGATGGCGGACTTGCTATGTAGACTACATAGTAAACAGACTACTGGAGTCTCTTTCAGGTTTATGCTAAAATTTTGATGTTATACTACATGATGATTATAGTAATTGTGTTATGAAGTAATGTTGAATTGGAGTGCATTATCTTGAGGTGTCATACATACATAAATGCATAGAAAAAATGTTTTTAATTTTCGGTTGCACATGATTAAAATGTAGTAAACTGATGTAATTATCCCCTTTTCCTTTAAAATAAGCAAATAATATATGTTAGTTTAACACAATTTAATCATGTGCAACCAATGTACATGTTCAAAGTAAGTACATTCAAAGGACTTTTTTTCAGTGTACATACAGTACATATGTACATCCATACAGGTTAGAAAACTTGACCAATAATTTTCTTGTTTGACCTTATTGGTCTTTTCTCTCTAGGGAAACCAGATACTACAGGTAAGACTGCATTAATAAAGTAACTTGACCTGGGCCTTGACTTAACTCGCCCAAGATGAATAGACACAGATATACACAATATATTGGAATTGGGTACGATACCTGCAGTGTAAATTCCTAAGCACAGATACTTCTAAATAGTAGCAGTCACAGGGCTGATTTTGATCTAACACGAAAAGCACACAACTCTTTCTGTCAACATCGACTTAATTGCTACCTGGAGTGAGTATCACGGCCACAATAATTCATCATCAGTGTAGGAATTTGTCACAATCATCTTTAATGAAACTGGCACTAATCAGTGTCCCCCATCTATGCTGGCAAGTACTTCCATTGATTAGATTCTGATGAGGTTGAGGGGGCCATAGGGTGACACTAAAATGGGATTTGTGGGTATTTTCAGAAAGAGACTGATTTGTTTACCCCCACTGAGTAAGTCAAAATCTTTCAAAATAGGTTAGTCTGCAAACGGTATGACACAGCTAACTGTGGGTTGTATTGCCATTCGATCATTTAAAGCAGCCAGAATTCAGAGAAGTAAAACATGTCACGATCCATGCCCTGCAGTTCTTCTTTTGGAGCTTGGGTGGCGCCGTGTGCCTTGTCTCGCCCTCTCCCCGCTCTGTCCCCCTCAGCAATCAGCAGCACCTATGCAGCACAGCTCTCTTCAAGCAGCACTGATTACTACCTGCATTTAAAGCCTGTCCAGTTCTACAGCCTTCGCCTGAGTATTGACGTATGTTTTGGACTCACCGGCCGACTGTCGTACTCCCAGGTTTTTGTGATACGATTGTATGATCCTACAACCCGCATCTGTACTCATCCAATTGTGTTCTTCCCGTCTCCAGTGTTCCTTCCGTGCCTTCCCGTCTCGCTGACCTCTCCAGCCACGATGCCAAGCCACACCACCTGCTCACGTTCCCGCTTCCTGCTCGCTCTTTGTTCCCAATGGCCCGCCACCTCGCCGTGGATATCCTTACAATGTGCTAACCTATAATAAACCATTCTCAATCTACTCCCTCCGCCTCAGTCTGCTCTTGGGCCCAATTCACATCCAGGTACGCTCCATATCAGAATACTCAGGCCATGACCGACCCAGCGACTACCGAACCGTTGAGGGAAGAGCTCGCCCATCAGGGCGCGCACATCGGCAGACAAGACAAAGCCCTCCGCGAGATCACGGACTCATTAAATTTCCTTACACAACAACTATCCCTCCTGTCCTCCCAGAGCCACTTAAGCAATCCTCCCATGAGTATACCTCCTGAGCCCGCAGCCTGCCACCAACCCTCCCTCTCGTACAAAGAGCCACACGTGCCTCCTCCTGAACCTTACTCTGTGGATTTAGGTTTATGTAGGCAATTTTTGTTAAACTATACGTTAGTATTTGACCCCCAACCGCTGAGCTATCCCACTGACAAATTTAAGATCACGTTTGTCATTAACCACCTGCGCGGAAGAGCTGTCAAATGGGCTACTGCGCTTTGGCATAATTCCTCCCCGGTACTCACCTCAGGAGTCTCTTTTATGGCAGAACTCCAAAAAGTTTTGATCACCCCATTAAGGGTAGGGAAGGCACTGGCGTCTCCAAGCTCTCACCCAAGGTTCGAGTTCTGTGGCTTCCTTCTCCATCGGTTTACGGATACCCGCGAGTGAATGCGGGTGGGACGACGCAGCGTTAAGGGGAACGTTTTTTTAAAGGGGCTGTCCGAACAACTTAAGGACTCGCTCCCGACCAGGGACGAACACACATCCCTCGAGAACCTGATTGCATTAGCCATTAAACTTGCCAGCCGCCTCCAAGAGAGAGCTCGCGAGCGGAGAGTTAAAAGACATAGCTTCGCTCCACCGACCGTGGCTGCCCCCCCCCCTCCAACGACTGCGCCGCACACTGAACCCCGTCGCCTCCCCTTCACCCCCCACTCGACCAGAAGAACCTATGCAACTAAGCAGGACCCAGTTGGACCCTCAGGAACGACAGCGCCGCTTTACTCAGCGACTATGCATCTATTGTGGACACCCTGGCCACTTCATTTCCACCTGCACTCTCAAACCAAAAGACTGGGCTCACCACGACCTGAGAGCATCGTGGTGAGCCAAACCAACACCTCCCAAAGCTCTGCCTCCCGAATGACTGTTTCTGCATGACATTTTTTGTAGCAGCAACAAACCAGACTGTGATGGAAGAACACAGGACTGATTCGACGACCGCTGTGTAGAACTGCCTCAGCAGCTCCTGTGGCAGGCTGTGCTTTCTCAGACGCCGCAGGAAGTACATCCTCTGCTGGGCCTTTTTGAGGACGGAGTTGATGTTGATCGCCCGCTTCAGGTCCTGAGAGACTGTAATTCCCAGGAACTTGAAGGTCTCGACGGTTGAGTCCACAATCATCTCTACAGTCTTAAGCGTGTTCAGCTCCAGGTTTTGTCGGCCGCACCACAGCTCCAGCCGCTCCACTGAAGTTCCATCTTTGCTTCATTGGTCCACTTTTTCACTGTTTTCACTGTAGGTTTCGCACATTTAAGTTATTGCCTGTATGTCGGTATTAAGTGAATTAAGCAGTGATCAGACGAGCTCAGTGCTTGCACGAGGTTTGGCACTGTATGCGTTATTTAGCGTAGTATAGCAGTGGTCCAAAATGTTATTTGCCCTGGTAGGACAGTCGATGTGCTGCTTGTATTTAGGGAGTTCGTGGTTGAGTTTAGCTTTGTTAAAGTCCCCGAGAATAATGAGGGGTGAGTCCAGGTGTTTTTTTCCAATTTTGTTTACTTGTTTGGTGAGCATTAGCAGTGCGCCGTTTGTGTTAGCTTTAAGTGGAATCTCGACACCAGCGAGAATGAATGATGCGAACTCACGAGGCGAGTAGAATGGCTTACAGTTAAAAAACAGCGACTCTAAATGCGGGCTGCAGTGTGTGCTGAGCTCCGTGACGTCCGTACACCATTTTTCTTTGATGTTGAAGCATATCCCGCCGCCTTTTGTTTTCCCCGATGATCCCATGTGGCGGTCTGCCCTGTGAAGATGGAAGCCGGGAAGCATGACGGCGCCATCGGGTACAGCCTCACAAAGCCAAGTCTCCATAAAGCACGTGGTCGTGGCAGATCGTCTGAAGTCTTCACTGGTGTTTATCAGGAGATGAAGCTTGTCCATTTTGTTGGGTAGGGAGCGTAGATTCGCGAGGTGGGTGGACGGAAACGCCAGTCTGTATCCTCTCTTATGGAGCTTCACCTGTATGCCAGCTCGCTTCCCTCTGTTGCGCCGCCTCTGCCTCCATGCACCAAAGACTGCGGTCGCTGCTCCGGTGAGTAACTCAGGGAAAAAACTGAGCAGATTTGCGAAAGTTGGTGAAAGAAAGTACGGAATAGCCTCCTTGATGGTTAGCAAGTCTTCCCTTCTGTAGGTTAGTCGTGTAATGTCTCCAAAGATGAACGAAAAACACAAAAACAAAAACAATACTAGAGAGCGCATAACCAAGGCATCCACACGAGTAGGCGCCATCTTGAATAACGTGTGCTCCCATCCTGCGAAACCCTGACCCCTCCCTCCAGTTCGTGGTGGAGGTTGAGGCCTCTGACACGGGAGCGGGAGTCGTCCTCTCCCAGCGGGACCCAGTTTCCCAAACACTTCATCCCTGTGCCTTTTTCTCCCGTAGCCTGTCTACATCTATGACGTGGGGAACCGTGAGCTTCTAGCCATCGTTTGGGCCCTGGAGGAGTGGAGGCACTAGTTGGAGGGGTCCGTTACACCCTTCATTATATGGACTGACCACAAGAACCTAGCCTATCTCCATTCCGCCAAGCGACTTAATCCCCGGCAAGCTCGCTGGTCTTTATTTCTCAACTGGTTTAATTTCTGCCTCTCCTTCCTCCCTGGTTCGCGCGATGGCAAGCCTGATGCCCTCTCCCGTATGTTTGCAGCCCCTTCCAGTCCTACTGAACCGGAACACATGCTCCCTTCGTTGTGCTTCGTGGGAGCAGCCACTTGGATAATCAAACTGGTGGTTAAAGAGTCTCAAGAGACTCAACCGGACCCCAAGACCGGACCTCCCAACCGACTGTTCGTACCCAATTGTGCACACTCTGATGTCCTTCAGTGGGTCCACAACTCCAAGCTTACCTGTCATCCCGGCATTATCCGCACCATCCATTTTATCCAGCAACATTTCTGGTGGCCCAGTCTAGCCAAGGACACCCGTGAGTTTGTCCTAGACTGCTCCATCTGTGCCTGAGGTAAGGTTCATCAACCCCGCAGCTGCTCGCCATCCTGCCTCCTGGTGCACCTTCCTCCCGTGGCTTGAATATGCCCACCACTCCCTCACCAGCTCCGCCACAGGTATGTCCCCTTTCATGGCATGTTACGGTTTCCAACCTCTTTTATTTAAAAACCAGGAGCATTATGTGGCGGTTCCCACGGTGAGGGAGCATCTCCAACATGTCCAGTCAGTGTGGAAGGACGTCAGGGCTGCTTTAACTCGGTTGGCGGAGAAGAATAAGCAGCTGGGGGATCTCCATCTCCATCAATGCTCTTAGCCCTCCAGTCGTACCCCCTCCTCTGTGTCCTCGACAACCATCCGGCCTTCACGGTATCACGCATCCTGGATGTACGGCTCCGGGGAAGGTGGTTTCAGTTGTATGATCCTACAACCCGCATCTGTACTCACCCGATTCTTTTTGTTCTTCTCCGTCTTCAGAGTTCCTACCATGACTTCCCCGTCTCGTTGACCGCTCCAGCCACGCCACCAAGCCACACCACCTGCTCATGTTCCCGCTTCCTGCTCGCTCCTTGTTCCCGACGGCCCGCCACCTCGCCGTGGATATCCTTACCCTGTGCCAACCTACAATAAACCATTCTCAATCTACTCCCTCCGCCTCAGTCTGCTCTTGCTCCAATTCACATCCTACTACGCTCCGTAACAAAACATTTGAAATGAAAAAGTACTGCATACTGAAAAACATATTTTTAAAATTTGAAATAGAAACAAACTTGAACGACACTGTTTAGATAAGCTATTTTTAGCCCCATACAAATTCATCATCCAAACCAGCTTTTTTCTGCTTTTATTAGCTCTGTGTTCTGTGTGTAAGGTATTGATGCAGGATGGGGGTTGAGGTTTACCCAGAATTTTGGTTTCCGAGGCAGTATCAGACGATACCTGTGCGGCAACTTACGGGAATGCAGTGTCCTACCCGTGCGCTGATCCTGTTCCACTAGAAACGCCCTAGCAGTTTTAAAACACTGACAACAGAGACAAACTAAAGGGGGTGGAACTGTAACCTTGTTGACAGTAATAATGAATGGGAACCTAAGATGTTGCTTTCATTTAATGACAACAATACGTAGCCTACAGACCATTTTGTTGTATTCACTGTTACTTTTTCCACCCCAAAAATAAATATAAATAAATAAATAAATAAAAAAAGTCCTTTCAAGAAGTGTATCTTTTATGGAACTCTACTCAATGCTATATTGCTATAATACTAAATTGTTTTGTTTGTATACCTTTCATTTGATGAAATAAATAAGTCTTATTCACTGAAGGCCCGGCTTACTCAATGTCAAGATTTCTATTAAAAAATATGTCTCTACTCACCACAGTGCTCAAGCCATACTCCTTCACCAGCCCGAGGGAGTTCTGGTAGCAGGAAGTGAGGTCACTGGTCTCGGTGGGGCCCACATGACCTCTGGCCACTGGACCCACAGTGTGGATCACAACTATCCGAAAGGGACAAAACACAAAGCTTATTTTAAACACCAGACACCTCTAGCAAGGTTACATGGTTGGCAGTAGTTCTAAAGCAGCATGTAGTGTACGACTAAGAGACTATAACATCTCTCAGCGGGCTGCTAAAACCTCCAAGCATAATGCCAAGAACAGCAACCTGGTACAGTACAACACCTATAACTGATGTAGTCCTAAACATATAAAAAAATATATATAAATATTTATTTAAATATATAAAATATTTATTTGTAGTCAATACATTGAATTACAATGTGTTTTTATGCAATCTAGCCAAATAGCCAATGTTAGCCTGTATTGTCTGTACTTGTACATCATAAATTTAATATAGGATATAGCCTGGACAGAACAATAGTATGAAACAGCTTCATCCAATGATACCAAAGATCACATGGAATAAAAGAATTGAAACAATAAATTGACGCAAGCACTATCCCCAACCAATTCTGCTTGACTCCTCTTCTCAATTTTGAACAACACAGAATAACAATATTGCCAGATAATACTAGAAAGGTGGTACAATCTAAATCAGACAACAAAAGTACTCATAGTTTTGATGGATTAGAACAACTTTATAAACAACGGACCACTTTAAATAACACAAATTTACAGATTGCTTTCTTTTCAGTAAAATAAAATAAAAAAATTCTCAGGATTGTCAGGATGCTTAATCTCATTAAATTATTAAAAACAGTGGAAATGGACGAGTTAAAACAGGTTTGGGTGATCCTTGCTCTGTTGAACTTTGGTTTTAATACAAAAGCACCTAGAGTATGTCATTTTTGTTCAGAGCCACAGTTATAATGGTAGATGTGGTATTTAGTTATTAGTACAAGATTTGTGAACTTCTTCACTAAAATGAACAGCAACATTAAAATATGAGTGTGGGCAAGCACCTAAAACTATAAATTAATAAAAATGGAGATTCCTTATCTCATCTGTACCAATGTCTCCACTTGTATCCGCAGCAAATGCAAACCAGATAAATATTTTTGCAGCCGAGTGTGGAAAGTGAAAGGTATAGTTCACTTGGTAACCAAGGAGAGGCATTACAAGAAGGAAACCTGTTTCTTTAGCTCTCCCAAACGCTTTGGCAGTTGCTTTAGCATCCCTTTAAAAAAATCAATCAGGAATGAACTCTCAGCCCTTCAGCATGACAGAACTTGAGGGTATGACTTTTTTACAGTGCAGTTCCTGGATACCTTAAGCTATAAAGGTAAGGCTCCATCCTAAACAAAGCATTTGTGGGGGGAGTTGAGTGGATCTGCAGTCCACAATGAGTGGTCAAGCGCAGATCCTCACTGTCAGAAATTGATAAGTAAATATAAAATTGAATTGTTCGATACAGTTGTCACGGTTCGGTACACCACTGTATCACTGTATTGAACGGCTCGATACAGATACAGTAGGTGTTGTTGCACCCCTATTATACACTGAACAAAAATATAAAGGCAACACTTTTGTTTTTGCACCCATTTGTCATGAGCTGGACTCCAGGATCTAAAACTTTTTCTACATACACAAAATACTTTTTCCCTCAAATATTGTTCACAAATTTGTCTAAATCTGTGTTAGTGAGCATTTCTCCTTTGTCGAGATAATCCATTCTACCTCACAGGTGTGGCATATCAAGATGCTGATTAGAAAGCATGATTATTGCACAGGTGTGCCATAGGCTGGCCAAAATAAAAGGCCACTCTGAAATGTGTAGTTTTATCATACAGCGCAATGCCATAGATGTCGCAAGTTCTGAGGGAGCGTGCAATTGGCATGCTGACTTCAGAAATGTGTGAATGTTAATTTCTCTACCATAAGCCGTCTCCAAAGGCGTTTCAGACAATTTGGCAGTAGATCCAACTGCCCTCACAACCGCAGACCACATATAACCACACCAGCACAGGACCTCCACATCCAGCAAGTTCATCTCCAAGATCGTCTGAGACCATCCACCTGGACAGCTGCTGCAACAATCGGTTTGCATAACCAAAGAATTTCTGCACAAACTGTCAGAAACCATCTCAGGGAAGCTCATCTGCATGCTCGTCGTCCTCATCGGGGTCTCGACCTGAATGCAGTTCGTCGTCGTAACCGACAACGACCCGGTTTTCACTGTTCAGGGCAGATGGCAGACAGCGTGTGTGGCATCGTGTGGGTGAGCGGTTTGCTGATGTCAACGTTGTGGATCGAGTGGCCCATGATGGCGGTGGGGTTATGGTATGGCCAGGCGTATGCTATGGCCAACGAACACAGGTGCATTTTATTGATGGCATTCTGAATGCACAGAGCATCACCTCATGTTGCAGCATGATAATGCACGGCCCCATGTTGCAAGGATCTGTACACAATTCCTGGAAGCTGAAAACATCCCAGTTCTTGCATGGCCAGCATTTGGGATTCTCTGAGGTAAGGTTCACAGCCATTGAAGAGGAGTGGACCAACATTCCACAGGCCACAATCGACAACCTGACCAACTCTCTGCGAAGGAGCTGTGTTGCACTGTGTGAGGCAAATGGTGGTCACACCAGATACTGACTGGTTTTCTGACCCCCAGACTCCCACAATAAAGCAAAATATATATATATATATATATATATATATATATATATATATATAGATAGAGAGAGAGAGAGAGAGAGAGAGAGAGAGAGAGAACACACCAGTCAAATATGGGAATATACAAAAAATCTAAATGCAAAAATAATACAGGATAAAGCCTATATTTTGGTCACATAGATCTGCTAACATTTACATAGACACACATCCATTTATCAGACTTGTTTTTTCCCTGTCAATTATTTCTTGAATGCCCAATGGTGAAAAAGGAATTGACGCTTTTTGTTCCTGTTTCCAGCAGAACCACAGAAAGAGAAACTGATCGAGCTGAGATGTCACTTGTGGCGGCTCTCTGCTAAGTCTGGATTTTAGGCGATGGACTGGACATGAAATGACCTCAAAACACACCAACTGTGGTGCGTGATCATCTTAGACATTCCTACTAAAATATTCCTCAGCTGTCTACTGAGGGGACATGTACACTTCAAAGACACCACTTTCTTAGCAACAAAAAAAATAAAAAAATATCCAGGCTTCATTTAGAACCGAGAAGTGCTGTGCTATTTTAGAGTAGGATTGGCACTTCACGGTCTAATCAATCTTTTATTTTCACTTTGCTATTATGACTTTGAGGCTGCTGCTTTGCTTAATCCCCAAAGACATTTTTATAACATCTACTGTAGTGTGACAGCAACTGAATGTTCCTTATTGCCGGAATTCTTGGGGTGCAATAACACTTTATGTACTTAATATCAGCGATCACTATCATCATTAAAATGAGGTTGTAAATAAAATATACATTTGTAGTTTATGACAGTATTTGTTTTTACATTTAAACCTTTGCAGTACGCTAAATGACTGAGTTCATGAAGAGAAGTTGACTTTTGGCTTGTCCCAGCAGGGGTTGCCAGAGCGAGTCACTTGCATGACTTGTTTCGCACAGTTTTCCGCCAGATGCACACACTGACGGAACCAGGTATGGGATGGGCCACGGATGGATATTGGGGCACTGACTTGGAATCTAACCTGCGTCGTCTGCATGAAATGCAACAGCAATGATAACTACACCACCAGTGCATTGTTCATGAAGTGATAAAAAATGATTAAAAAAGAAAATACAAATAATATGAAGATTGGATGAAATAACACAGAGGAAGTAGTGAACAGCTTTTCAGACCCACACAGGATGAAACCAGGGGCTTTCTGGTCACAAGTAACATTTGATGCAGTCATTAACAAAAGCTGGACCAGCTTTTTTGGTCCAGCAATACAGTGGTGTGAAAAAGTGTTTGCTATTTTTTGCATGTTTGTCACTCTTAAGTTTCCCATCTTCAAACAAATTCAAATATTAGTCAAAGACAGCACAAGTAAATACAAAATGCAGTTTTTAAATGAAGGTTTTTATGATTAAGGGAGAAAAAAAATCCAAACATAAACCTGTGTGAAAAAGTGATTGCTCCCTCAACGTAACAACTGGTTGGGCCACCATTAGCAGCAACAACTTCAATCAAGTGTTTGCGATAACTCGCAATGCGTCTCTTACAGCGCTGTGGAGGAATTTTGGCCCAATCATCTTTGCAGAATTGTTGTAATGCTTTCAAACATGAACCGCCTTTTTAAGGTCAAGCCACAGCATCTCAAGAAGATTCAGGTCAGGACTTTGACTAGGTCACTTCAAATTCTTCATTTTGTTTTTCTTCAGCCATTCAGAGGTGGACTTGCTGGTGTGTTTTGGAACATTGTTCTGCTGCAGAACCCAAGTTCATTTCCGCTTGGGGTCACAGATGGCCGGACATTCTCCTTCAGGATTTTTTGGTTGAGAGCAGAATTTATGGTTCCATTCATCACAGCAACTCTTCCAGGTCGTGAAGAAGCAAAACAGCCCCAGGCAATCATACTACCACCACCATATTTTACTGTTGGTATGATGTTCTTTTCTAAAATGCGGTGTTACTTTTACACTCAATGGAATGGGACACACACCTTCCTTTTTTTTGCTCTGCAGTGGTTTTCGTCTTGGAAGGCCATTTTTTGCCCAGTCAGTTTCTTATGGTGGAGTCATGAACACTTACCTTAACTGAGGCAAGTGAGGCCTGCAGTTATTTGGATGTTGTTTTGGGGTCTTTGGTGACCTCTTGGATGAGTCGTCGCTGCGCTCTTGGAGTAATTTTTGTAGGCCGGCAATTGCTGGGAAGATTCACCACTGTTCTATGTTTTCGCCATTTGCGGATAATGCCTCTCACTGTGGTTCGCTGGAGTCCCAAAGCTTTAGAAATGGCTTTATAAGCTTTTCTGCACTGATAGATCTCAATTAGTTTCTTTCTCAATTGTTCCAGAATTTCTTTAGATCTCAGCATGATGTCTAGCCTTTGATGATTTTTTGGTCTACTTCACTTTGTCAGGCAGGTCTTGAGTGATTTCTTGATTGAGAACAGGTGTGGCAGTATCAGGCCTGGGTGTGGTTAGATAAATTGAACTGAGGTATAATAAACCAGTTATGTTTTAACGTGGGTCGGTGGGGGGTGAAATCACTTTTCATCACACAGGGCCATGTCCTACATGGATTATTTTAATTTTTCTCCCTTAATAAGAAAAAAACATTTAAAAACTGTGTTTTGTGTTTACTGGTGTTGTCTTTAATATTTTTTGATGGGAAACATTTAACTTTGACAACCATGCAAAAAAAAAAAGAAAAAAGGGGACAAACATTTTTTCACACCACTTTATATGGGACGTGGTATACAGTTGCTCACTTTTATGAGACAAGGCTCGCTCCTAAAACACCTGGGAAATGTTTTAAATTGTACAGAAAATGCATAATAGCTCTCCTTTAAGAACAAGATGCTGCAGCATGAAAGAGCTGGAAGATGCTTGGTGTTGTAGTGTTGTCCCCAAACATAAACCAAACAAAAAAGTTAAACAAAAGAAAGTGTCATTTTAAGGTTAGTTTATCATTGCAGCACAATGTGAAGAAATCCATTGCTGAACAACCGGCAATAGCTCGAATGCACAGATAACACTGTTTTATTTTGCAATCTCCTCAGAAGCTGATGCAGTACATTTTGCCACCTTTCAATGTTCAGATGGGATTACTAAAATTGAGTCAGACCGCAAAAGGCCTGCACATACAAACAGATGAATGTTATCTTATTTGCCAAGATGGCAATGGCGGTAATCAAGGCAAATCATCTTGCTGTCCAATTTGTGTATGTATCAACTTAATTTTCCACGTGTCATCATCAGAACTTGTGATCACTGTGGATTTATTGCCACGAGACAAACTTAACTGAAAGCTTTTAAAGAGGTATTATTGTCATGAGCTGTGCCCTGCAGTCCTTTTGTTGGAGCTTGGGTGGCGCTTTGCGCTCCTCTCCCCATCTCTCTTTCTTCCCAGTAATCAGCACCACCTCGGCCGCGCACCTGTCATCAATCAGCCCTCACCATCACCTGGCATAAAAGCCTGCCAGATCCCGGAAACCCTCGCCAGAGTATTAAAATTCTCCTGTGGTACAACGGGTCTCAAGTAAATACAAGTAAGCTATGCCATTCCTCGCTATTTTTCTGACCTCCGTGTTTCTCCTTGTCCTCAGTGCTCCCTCCGTGTCCGTTGCCGAGTTGATTTCTTCCACCACGCCTCCAAGCCAGCCGCCTGTTCTCGCCACCGCCTGCCACACATTCTGTGCGTCGACGACCCGCCAGCGTATCTCAAGGACCATCTCCATTCCCTTTTTCAATAAAACTTTCATCACAACCTCTCAACCGCCGCCTGCTTTTGGGTCCAGTCTAAATCAACTCATGACAATTATACCTTTTTTAATTAATGTTTCTTTCCATGCATCCACATCAGTACAATATCAGGATTTGTGTACAGTATTGAAACTGAGGATAAAAACTGATGTAGACACCCAATTACAGAAAACTATACTACAGGGAATGTATTGAGGATGGATAATGGATTGAGATAAGACAGAAATTTGTCATAAAAAGTAGTGCCAAATGGTTCTGAAATCAGCTGTTCATTCTCTATAATGATGTATAATTCTGAGGGAAAACACTACTTGAGAGGAGGAATATATAATTCATTAGTATAAACTTTATAGCGTAAATGCAAAGAACTGACACTTGACTACAAAACACAAAAAGAAGGACCACATTTCCAGTAGTAATGCTTCATGCTGCATTTTTGTGTGATTACTCGCCTATACCCTCTTGGCATGTAGACAGCGGTTTGAATGTTATTCAATGAGGATTACTAAATGAAGTGTGGACACCCACTCGGACATGGAACAGGTGTTGTCATGGTGACAGAGAGTGCAGAGTGATCCTTTAACACTTGCCGCCGCTCCACTCAGATAGGCGAGCTTTTTGGAGACCTCAAATAATTTGCCACATGCCGAGCACACATAGTTGCTCATGCATTTATATTCCCCTCTCTTCTTAAAATATTGAAAAGGAGTGCTTTATTCATACACTTTGCTTTCAGTGAAGATTTCCACTGTGAAATGTTTCACATTTAAACAGGTGAAGGGGGAGAGAGCATGTGATACGTGTCATATTTTAACAGGTAAAGGGGTGGTTGACCATATTAAAAACTTAAGCAACCGCGAATTAGACTTTTTTCAGTTTCACCATGAATTAATTCGACTATCACACATATTTACAAGAAAACTACACTGCAAAACAAATAATTTTTTATGATCAGTAAACAGACTTCATCTATGGGATTCCATTTTTCTACAAGCAATAGTATTGTAGTTGACCATTTGGTCACTGAGAAACATGACATTTTCATGAAGTGATGCCTTACATGTCTCCAATCAAGCAATCATTACTCCTCATAGCAGATTACAATAACGTGATTTCCATTGATAAAGGCCCCCACCCACACCAACGTTAAGTACCCATACGGTAAAATACCATCTATATGGCCTTCAAATGCCAAGTAGAAAACCACTTATTTGAAAAGCTATTTTTCATACTGAAGGCAAACATAATTTCAGCAACCATTTGGATTATATATATATGTTTTTTAGTAGTCTCACTATTTTTGATCAAAACAGACGATTGTGCATGCTTTGTCCATTCATTCACAAGATACTAAGAGTAAGGTATTAAGGCACAGCTGTGATGACAACAGGCTCTGTTTTGTTTTGTTTAAAATGTAAAATCCAAACCACACAAACACAGTGTAAGTCTTTTGTCTCTTCCATTGAACATTACACTCTGATGTTGGTACTGGTTTGAATTGTATTTTGAGATGATGGCATCACAAATTTAGGCTACATGAAATCATAATTCTACAAAGGTCTGTGCAACCAGGTTCTTCAGCTTCATGAATCTTTCAAATGTCAGGTTCTCTCTTTTTCTGTCTTTCTGTTTTCTGCCTTGCTCGTTCACTTGCTCACTACAACAGAATACTGATTACAAAGATGATTTTTCGCCTTCTCTCAAAATGAACTGAACAATGAACTCCAGCATCTTGGGTGTGATCCTACAGCAGTGGTGTTATGTGTATTTGATCAGGTCATTTTCACGAGAGGAATTGTAAAATTTGGGGCCAAACACGTCCATCCATCCATCCATTTTCTGAGCCGCTTCTCCTCACTCAGGTCGCGGGCGTGCTGGAGCCTATCCCAGTTGTCATCGGGCAGGAGGCAGGGTACACCCTGAACTGGTTGCCAGCCAATCGCAGGGCACATACAAACAAACAAACATTCGCACTCACAGTCACACCTACGGGCAATTTAGAGTCTCCAATTAATGCATGTTTTTGGGATGTGGGAGGAAACCGGAGCTGGGATAGGCTCCAGCATGCCCGCGACCCTAGTGAGGAGAAGCGGCTCAGATAATGGATGGATGAATCTTTTTTCAAAGGCCAACAACAAAACAACCCAAAAAAATAAGAATCGTCTTCAATAAAAAGCCAAACTTCACCCGGTGCCTGCCTAGGAGTTGATAAAGGGCATTGAAAAAAAACATTAATTCAATCATGTTATATTCTTTGTTATAGCCACGTTGCTTCGCACACAACAAATAGATCTGTCTTTTACTTTAGTGAACAGATAATCTGCCTCCTACCCGTCTTGGAAATTAACTCTTTTCCATCTTTCGTTTGGCCATTTTTGGGAAGGAGAAATGTAAGTTTGCCCGAGGAGACTGGTAGCATAGTTGCTAACGACAGCAAAAGAAAGGGAAGTGGCGCTCACCGGTCAAGACTGCTGGGCCAACACACGAGCAAAGCATTCTGGGATTTGTAATATTAGTGGCGCATCTGCTATATACTGGCGGGCGAGCTCTAATACACATTTAATATGGTCTTGTGGGCCAAATATACTGTATTTTCGCGACCATAAGGCGCACCGTATTAAAAGGCGCAGTCTCAGTTACGGGGCATCTGTGCATTTCTGCATTTAACATAGATAAGGCGCACCGTATTATTGGGCGCAGGCATGGTAAAACCTACACTAGCTTAAAACATACGGTAGCATGCATGCACGCGAAAACATACGCTAGCATGCATACTAGCGTATGTTTTTAAAACGGCAGTGGGAGCAAAACTTAGTTCGGTTTTACTTTATTGAAGTATTTAACAATGTACTCACGTATTTTTTTTTATCAAACCTCATCCATAAATCCATCAAAGTCCTCATCTTCTGTATCCGAAATGAATAGCTTTGCAAGTTCCCCATCAAACATGCCGGGTTCCCTCTCGTCATTGTCGGAGTCAGTCTCGTTGCCGGGGGGCTGTTCAGCAATGATAACGGCTTTCGTAAAAGCTCGGATGACAGTCAAAGCAGATACCTTAGCCAAGGCATCCATTTGCAAACCATGGATTTGTTGATCTTGAATTCTCTCGCGGCTGCTCGATTCCTATGTTCCTCCGCGTAACTGATAGCTTGCAGTTTAAACTGTGCTTCGTAACCGTGTCTCTTCGTAGGTGCCATTTTCGGGGGTCCTTTGCCAATATATACCTACTGGGGGCGTGCCTTTAGTGTCCTCTTTTACGCGCACCCTTCCCCATTTAACGTCCGCATGCTGTCCTCAGTGATGTCCGCTTTTCCTCTATATAAGCAGCATGTCGGCAGGAAATCCTCCCAGGCAGTCAAGTGGAGAGCTCATCAAAGTCACACAACAACATTTACAGATTTTGGAACTCGGTGCACACATGAGGGACCCATCCATGTTGGAGAAAATTTAAAACTTTTAAGTACGCCTTATGGTCGTGAAAATACGGTAATTACATCGTGGGCCAAATTTGGCTCCCGGGCCCGAGTTTGACATATATGCTCTAGAGGAAGCACGCATGGCACTAGTAGTATCACTCAACTAGAACATTGTCAAAACTTTGAAGCAGTTTTGGGAGACGGCCTTATGGGAGTAAGTACAGTAGGTCATTCTCAAATTACCTTTAAACACTCATTGGAACCATTTAGGGCTCCCATGAGTCACATATCAGCCAAAAATAAATTAATTAAAAGTTTTGTATGGTACACAAATGTTGAAAGTGACGCCTATACAGTAACTGATCAGGACCATGACATTTTGACACCCTACCATTGAGTTACAAAACACCACAAAACAAAACAATGCATTCTTTACCCAAATAAAACATACTACTCAGTGAAAATAAGGCTCTGTTGACAGAGTGTTGTATACTCACAGCACTATATTGATAGGTTGACAGAGACAGAAGAGGAAATAACTAAAAAGAATAACAAAAAAAACCCAGATGGAGTGAGGCCAGCCTCCATAATAGTAGAAACACAAACCAGATCAGGGATTTGTATGTCAAACCTTACAATGCCGGGCTGAACCGAAATACTGTATACCACATGGAGTAGACACAATCAAGTATTGACTTAACTAAAACTCTTAAGCATGGTCCCACCTTAGAGTGCGTTTCTTGCTTTGTGCTCCCTTCAAATGTACAATTACCAAGCTGTGCACATGCTTGTGCAACAAAGAAAAGCTTGGGGAAACATAGTATTCAGGAAATATACTGTCGATAACGCACTAGAATACCGGTAAATATGAAGAACATGGGGCCTGATTTATTATTATCCATAGCGGGCGCTAAATTGCGTGTTCACTCTAACACATTGCATGCGCTGTTGGTAGGCATGTTGCGCTTGATCTACTGGCAAACATTTACTATGATCTCAAATAGTGGGCACTTAATGGAGTGTGAACCCACAGGTTTAAAACTCAAGGTTCAGGGTCTTGATCCGGGCCGCCATGTTATGTCATGTGGCCTGCGTAAGTCACGTGGAACAAAATTTTAAATTGTCTTCACTTTTAATAATGTTGAGAAATGGCAATCATTTAAAAATTAGAATGCTCAGAGTGACGCTGGCAGGCGGATGCGTTTGGACCATTTTCAACTATACAACAACCAAAGCGAATGTACGAAAACAGGGACGGCATTTTGGCAAAAAAACATTTCAAACTGAGTCATACAAAAACTACGGAATAAAAAAACAGAGGTTCCACTGGCAATTATATATTTATATGGTCTGACACTCTTTTTGCCCCTCTGAGGTCAAATATAACTACAATGTGGCCGACAACAAAAATTAGTTTGACACCACTGCTCCAACTGATCCACTGTTTGCAACAGGCGTAGAAGTGGTGAAGACCGCCATTTAAAAGAGGGGTTTGTATTTTATGTCGCTCTAATGATTTTCACCGTGGAAAGTCTGGCTGCGCCCCACAAGCGTAAAATGATTCAATTGGAAGTCTTCGTGAAAGAAAAACAAATATTACTGAATTACAGAAAATAAATTGATCACTACGATGATTTTGGGAAAGCCAGCAATCGCATAAAAGCCCATGTTGCGTAACATTGCATTTAAAACTTGGGACAGCACACCCGGAAAAATAAGTTAGAGAATGATGCGTTGATAAATATATCTTTCTACATATGTGCTTACTTGGCCCATTTGTATCTCACCTGACTAAGTTATGTAATTGCCAACTGTGAGGCTTTGGAGTAGAAAACGTATCTATGTCAATCATTTATCTTGAAAGCTTACAGGCAGTACGGACAGCAGCCTTGGACTGCCGTCCATCCTCCTTTTGATTCTCCCTGTAGCTCCACTCAGGTGTGAAAAGTTATTTTGAGCGCTGTCTGAATGGTAGCACTGATGTGTACAATGTTTTTCACATGCGCTCCATCATTTCATTTCAAATCTGGGTGCAGTTTTACTTTGAAGCAGTTTGATGGTGTTCACTTTGTTACTTAGTAGAGGATTGAAGAGGTTCATTTCAGTAATATGTGGCTCTTTTAAAACTGACTGAATAAGGAAGTGGAAGTGAAAGTGACATTACGAACACAGTGAAAGATCTGAGGTCAAACACAATCTGTTGATGTATGATTTGTTTAATTAAATGTTTCCAATTCAAAATAATGGAAACAGTCCAACTGTTGCGATCATGAAACATTTAATTGTATCTGCTTGCGTGCATATAAAAATAAATTAACTACTGTTGATATTGATTTATAAACACAAATGTGAAGGTGATTGGCTGCAAAGATTCACCCCATCAATCAGACTTTTTAACATTCTTACTTGTCCCCCCTCCCAAAAAAAAAAAGCCAAACCAGCACCAAAAATATTTCAACTTTACATATATGGCATATGACTATGTGTAGTAGTAGTCTTGCTGGTCTGAATTTGTGTCTACCTACGTATCATAACCTCTGATGTACAGTTGAAACCAGATGTTTACATACACTATTTAAAACACACTTCTTTCCTCACTGTCTGACATTAAATTAGACTAAACATTTCATGTTTTGGGTCAATTAGGATTATCAAAATTATGTATATTTGCTCAATGCCAGGATGATGAGAAGGTTTTTTTTTTTTTTTTTTTTTTTTTTAAAAGACAATTTTTCATTGCTTTCTTCAAAGTCATAACTTCACATACAGCAAGATGACTATGTCTTTAAACAATTTGGGAAAATCCAGATAATGATGTCATTTCTTTGCAAGCTTCTGTTTATTGACAATATTTGAGTTAATTCGAGACACACCTGTTTTGAACTAGACACACCAGAAACACAGTGCCTCTTTGTGTAACCTCATGCAAAAGTCAAAAGACAAAACCCAATATTAGATAATGGTGGGCTTGCACAAGTCTGGTTCATCCTTGGGTGCAATTTCCAGATCCCTGGGTGCCACGTTCATCTGTTCAAACAATTATTGTATATGCAAGTATTAACACTAAGGTAATATTCAGCCATCATACCGCTAAGGAAGGGGACGGGTTATGTATCCCTAGAGCTGAACATGCGTTGGTCTGAAATGTGCATATCAACCCAAGAACAAAAGCGAAACAAAATTAAATATGCAGAGGTGAATGCACACTAAAATATTGTGCAATTTTTGAGGAATATTTTTTTCTCGAAATATGGTTTCAATTATGAATTCTAGACCTTCTGGAATACTCAACTTCAGGGGTTTCACTACACCCAGAAATAATGGTTTAACACAGTGCTATATTATGATATATTATTGTTTTGAAGAACGGGCACTTGGCATCTCAACTTGAAAATTTTGGTATTTCGCTGTTCTCTTCATGCTTTGTCTTTTGATTTTGGTTTTCATTTAGATAGTAATTTGTTTCTAAGCCAAATGAAAAGGTTCTGGCAACGGCGAACTTCTGACTGGACTCAAAAAAATCAAACATAGTACCCCAAATTGTCTAATTAAATCTGCATTTCTGTGAGGGTCTGATCAATGTGCATGCAGCATGTGGCAGTGATGAACAAAATATGTCAAAGAACAAGAGCCTGTTGTGCAAAATAGTTCTCTGACATGAATTATAGTGGATGAGGGAGGCAGGAGGGACAGCCTCCCGTCCATCATGGTGCTGCTCTTGGCCCAGCACTGTTCAGTGCTTGTATGTCTGTGTGAAACCCTTTTATGAGGGCCCCATGTTTGTTGATGATACGGAAACATCACCCGGCTACTTGTGTCATCAAACGCTCGCCCTAAGTGCACATTGCCATTAAGCTGAATTAATGCAGGTCTGCTGAGAGATGTAGCATCACACTGTTATCTGCTGTTCTTATCTGATGCCGCGTAAATGAAGGAGGGCCAACAAGTTGCTACTCTTCTCTTCTGATGACTGATCCAGAGAAGGTTTTACTTATATGTGTCTGTGTTTATGAGCAGACTTTCAAAACAGCCTGAGGAACGTTGAAAAAAACTCAACTATCCGATGTTTAAAGCAGCCATGTGTTCTTATGGGAAAAGTCTCAATCAAAAAGATCAAATGTCTGTCATTTCAACATTTTTCATGGTAGGTAAAAACAACATTTGACATGTGCTCTATCAAAGACCTCTCTGTTGGGGCAACTAACGGTGAGAGTGTGAAATATTCTACGTAAGGCATTGCCCTTGGATTATAATTTGTTTCATGGTACACAGAAGCTGATTTAACAGGGAATAAGGTGAGGATTCATCAAATAATAATATGAAGAAGGAAAAGGAGGGATAAAAAAAAAAGGATTGCATTATCTTTCCTCCTTCCATTGAGATGCTGCAACATTACCAATGCATGAGCACCCAAACACGTTTTCACACCAAGGCCCTGATTCACTCAGATCTTGGAGGTGAACATACTGGATGTGGGGATACTGAAGCCCCTTGCTGTGCCATTTATCCACGATGATCACCTCATCTTGATCATGATGATACACATGTTGCAAAGAGCTATACACAATTCATGTAAGATGAAAATATCTCAGTTCATGCTTGGCCAGCATGCTCACCAAAAGTGTCACCAATAGAGCATGTTTGGAATGCTTAGATCGGCGTATACGACAGCATGTTCTAGTTCCTGACAAAATGAAGCAACTTCGCACAGGCATTGAAAAGGTGTGGACCAACATTCCATAGGCCACCATCAACAACCTGATTAACTTTATGCAATCTCCATTGTTGTAGTACATGAGGCAAATTGTGGTCACACCAGATACTGACTGTTACAGACTGGTTTTCTCACACCTTTCAACTACCCCAATACAGGGAATATTTACATTTTCGAGTAGCCTTTGATTGGGGGCAATCTCAGGCAGTCATGAGCAAAAATCATGCTGTCTAATGAGCATCTTGATATGCTACACCTGTGAGGTGGATGAATTATCATAAAAAAAGGAGAAGTGCGCACTGACACAGATTTCTAAAAAAATGTGAACAACATTTCAGAGAAACAGGCCTTTTTTACGCAGAAATCATCTTAGATGTTTGACTACAGCTCATTAAAAATTGGAGCAATAACAAAAGTGTTATTTATATTTTTGTTCATTATGCTACCCGAGCACACCTAGAATTGCATTGGACAAACTTGAAAAAATATTGCATACTTATTTTTGCATGTTCTGAGAGGAGTATATGCAAAAAGGATAATTTAAGCATACATATATCACCAACAGCATGTACAATTTGATAGCATGGACATGTAATTTAGCACCCGCTATTTGGGATGTTATTAATTCAGGCCCAGAGAATTACTGCGAATCTGTGGGATAAAAGAGAAAATCTGGAAGCTGAGCGTTTGCAGTGCATCTGTGGGTCACATTTTGGAGACTCCGTTAGCTATGATGTATTAATGCTTGCATCAAGTCATTCTAAACTGTCCAAACTTTTTCTCCCAAGGGCTGCATACAAAAAAAATATCGAAGGATACAAAGGCCAGTTTGACATTCTACACCTTTTTTTATTTAAATTGAACAAGCCAAAAATGAATCCAGTTTCAGTAATGCTATGTATGTGAAATATATGTTGTATATGTTATAAAGTATAATTTGTTTGAAAATAAAAAAAAAAAAACAGCCAAGTGATATTTCTTTTTCCATTTGTTTTGATAAATGGTGTTCCTCCATAGGAAATTCACTCTGGTGTATACTTTGTGTTGCACACAACGCACTGAACCACATCACACACAAGCAGGCATGCAAGGATAAATTCAGAGTGCTGCACCACTTGAGCTAGTGTGATGCATACGCCACCTTATCAAGGGCACCAAAATGATAGCCAGCTAGCAGATTAGCATCCCTCCAACAACTACTTGCCATTTTTACATTTGTCCAGTCTTGCAGACTGAGCTATTACCACCTCTAAGTCAATGATTTTTAAGGATTTTTAGGTCGTCAGTGGCCTTATATCCTATTAGAATAAATCACCGCCCCTGTACTGAGCAGCAGTTGAATCACATATCCACATTCAGAAACAAAGCAAGAGCCATTTGCTGACCTTGGAACTCTTGGAGCCGAAAGTGGAGCAAACAATCGTAATTCGTGCTATTTGGTGCTGTAACTATCTTTACTTATCAGGGCATTATGAATTTGTGTTATTATTTCAGTTGTAAATAGTTTTTTGTTGTTTTTTTTTTGCAACTCTAAAATCACTCTTTTTAAAACCAATAATCAATCAATGTATGGTTATGACAGCTGATGGGTTGTGGTAGGTCAAGAGAAATGCAGCTTTGGCGGTCATTAAGGCTATGGTGTGTTAATTCCAGAAGGCGTTAAAGAAAATCTGGTCCGGCAGTTTGGCGTACTAGACCCCATAATATGGGCTGTTCAGTCCCTCTACTACCAGTGTCAGAGTTTGGTATGCATTGCCGCAAGTGGGATTTGTTTCAAGCGAGGGTTGGACTTTGCCAAGGCTGCCTATTGAAGCTGCTATCGTCAACTGTAGCTGGATCGGTTTGGTTGAGAATAAGTACCTCCAAATCTGAGGCCATGGTCCTCAGTCGGATAAGTGTGGAGTGTCCTCCCGGGTCGGGGATGAGATCCTGTACCAAGTGGAGGAGTTCAAGTATACTCAGGTCTTGTTCATGAGGGAGGGATGAAGGACAGTGATGCCGACTGAGCACCAGTCTGTCGTGGTGAAGAAGGAGCTGAACCAAAAGGCAAGGTTCTGTATTTACCGGTCGAGCTACATACCCACCCTCACTTATTCACAAGCTCTGGGTCGTGACCATACAAACAAGATTGTGACCGAAATAAGTTTCGGTTTCCAGGTGGGGATCAGAATAGCCAGATGAGGCATCTCAGGCATCTGTTTAGGATGCCTCCTTGACGCCTTCCTGGTGAGGTGTTTCGGGCACGTGCCACCTGAACGAGGCCCCAGGGAAGACCCAGGATAGGTTGTCGCACTCAATTAAAGGTTTTTGACACACACTTTTCAGACCCCCCCCCCCCCCCCCCCCCACACACACACACACACACCCCCACCCCTCCCAAAAATAAAATGGCCCCTGGACCATTGTTTGGACATCCTTGCATTAGACATATAATTTTGGTGTCAGCTGTCGAAGACGACCCACCAAGACGACAGTGATACCCTTCGTTTTTTTTTTTTTAACTGCAACAAATAGACGCACTGCAGATCCTTCAAATTATAGTACACATTCTACACACGGAGTGATGCTACATGGGCTTAAAAGGAATAACACATATTTACAGTATGTAATTACACAGGCAAAACTTAATTGCTCATTGTAGCAGCTACTGCAAAAAGAAAAAGGTACTCTTTATTTTTTCTCCCATTATGTATTTCATAGTGATTTAAATAATTTGTGGATGTGTAAATCCAAAGAACATATGACATATCAGTGTACAAATGCTTAAAAATTAAACGGTACGATTGTATACTGATTACCATATTTTCTTCAAAATATGGCTACATAGCCTGTCGCACAATGTAATGTAATTATACATAATGTACAATTGCGCATAGCTGCAAATATGCAACTGTTACTAGACACGGTGTACATTATTATGAAATGTAATGATCAGTACAAACCGGTTGGACATATAAAGCATAATTTCTGAATCATGCAGCGTCTGATATGTGCAGAAAACAAATTAACAAAAGCCAAAACACTTACATTTCAGAAAACAAATTAACAAAAGCCAAAATGCTTTTAGATTTTGGTAAACAAATTCACAAAAACAAACACTTTTATATTTAAAAAAACTAATTAACAAAAACAGAAACACTTTTACATTTCAGGAAACACATTAACAAAAGCAGAAACACTCACAAAAGATGAAACAAATTACAATTGACACAAACCGGAAAGTGAATGTCCAACATTATTAGGATTCCCACGCATTTTCCTGGCCGGACACCCGCCCTGCTCCAATATTACTGGCTCCAGGACACGCGCGGCTGCACTATGATTGGCTGCTGTATACCGGTAGTACACGCTCTACTGCTTCCAGATGGTAAAGGAAGTATGTGACTTATTACGTGTGGTGGCGTTAATATAAATGCCATTAACCCTAAAGCCCGCCGCACACTGCACAATGTGGTCGAACACGACTGGACCGAACCATCGCATAAAAATAAGAGTTGCAGACGCACCCCTGTACATTGAGCTATTGATTACATGGACGCTCTGAACAGCGAGCCTGTATAGGCTGTTAGATGCTGTATATACAATATATTGTACTTGATCTTATTTCTTAAAATATTAAAGATATATTAAGAGAAGAAGAAGAAGTAGGTTGTTAATGAGAGAGGATGTTGGTGAGAATTAAAGGGAAAGTGTGGATATTTAAAAGGAAGCTTGCCGTTCCATTCATTTGAACATACATTCTGGTCACAAACTTTGCTTTTTCATCCACGGGCACATTATGAATATAGGTTAGTATTGATATAAAACAAAATTTTATGCTTTACAAACTATTTATATGGCTTAAACAGAGGCGACGCGGCGGCACTGCTCCCAAACCCGGAAATGTATTTTCACCGTAGGGGAAGGTTTTTGTGCATTTTGATTGAATGTAAGATGCAACGTTAAAACCAGACCGATCAGCCACTCACGGAAACAGTTGCCAAACCACGCACATAGTTCAGTTGGGGTCGGCGGTATCGCTCGGTGTGCGCCAGCCTTAACCACCATAATCCTAACCTTAACCCATCCTAAACTGCCTTAACCCCAACCCAAGCCCTAATCCTAACCATTCCAAACTTATTTTCTTTTTATTTTTTATTTTGTACAAATGTGATACATATTTGGGATGGACATCTTGTTACATCTCTCTGCGATGCAGGAGCCAATCATGTTGAAGCGGGGTGAGTCAAGAAAAGGCATGGGATTCCTCAGAATGCATTTGGGAATCATACGCGTCAATCTGTGAAATGGGTCCTTCCCTTTCCAGTTTGTGTCAATTGTAATTTGTTTTCTGAAATGTAAATGTGTTTCATTTTTTGTAAATTTGTTTTCTGAAATGTAAAAGTGTTCAGTTTTTTTTTTAATTGCTTTCTGAAATGTAAAAATGTTTCACAATTTGTTATATTGTTTAAAACTTCCTGGCCACCGTAGATATGGTATCCAATAACACTTGTGGAATAAAGCCCTATAAGGATTTAATCTTATTGCTTGTTTACGAAACAGTGTTCCCTTAACACACTTGATCAAAGACAACTTCTTGTGCAATGGGAATCGGAATTGTTTTTGCCTGAGTGGAAAGGGCCTAGTGTTACCAGATATGCATGTACGAGTCTGGATATGAAAAGATTGGAGGTAGAGGCCTTCTCCCATGTTGGGACTTGGACCACAAATTTTCACGAGTAAAGCAAAAAAAGCTTGTGACAGTGTGCTTAATTATTTTTGGCAAAACGAGTCCTGCCAATGCCTGGTGTGCTGTCCTCTCAGGAGGCAGAGGAATGGTGCCATCTGGGGAGAGTCTACCTCTGCCTTGTTAGCGTAAACCAGAATACAGATCAACAAATTACCTTAGAGACATCTTCAAAACACACAGAGATCTGTGGCTACGGTAAATACATGGCCTGGACTGCAGTTCTCATAAATAAACAGCCTAGCATTTTCACCTTGCAATATTTCCAGTGTGGTAGAAAATGGAAAAGTAACCTCAGTGGAGATAAAATGAAATATGTGTGTGAACTGGGGGTAAATGCGCTTGCTGGTGTTTTCTTAAAGCATCTGCTAAGGGGGCGGGGGGTTATGACTTTGGTGAGAGAGAAAACTGGTAGGGCATAATGACTCCCAGATGAGTTCAAGAGGAAGTTTCAGTCTCTGATGCACATTGCTCTCCAAAAAATGCAGTGACTTTTCACCAAATCTGTCTCTATTTGACCCGAGTGTATCCTAAATCTAAACTGCATTTACTAAACAGGAGGGATATTGATATTTTATTGGCATCTTCAGTCCTTCAATTTTCCTCTGCTGGCTTAGCAGTGCACTCAGGGGAAAAGCAGTTTGCCTGATGATGACACGCGCCCAACACAGGAATAATTCCTTCAACAGGTAGCCAGTATGGAGGGGAATGGCTAAATCAGCACCACACCTTCATGCTGCCAACAAGGTTGGCGGCTTTATGTGCCTTAATTACAGTCTTCTAAAAGTATCTTTCTCCCTTCCCGTCCTTCATGCCCTTGGTTTGCCCCAGACGCCAGGAAGTGACCCATTAATACACAGCTATGATCAAACACATGGTAGCCACCATCCATAACATGGAAAAATGAAAGTGTACTGTTTCACATATCAAACACAAAGTGAGAAATATTCACATTGACACTTCAGAGATGGCTGGAGAGCAGTGTATTATGACAGCTATCCTTTTGTGCTCCCACTCACTGAACCCATTTCTTTATGATACCACCATTTTTTTTGTTACCTCGACCCCATAGGGAGAAAAGCCATGTGTAGTTTTGTCAGTCTCTGTAGCTTAGCAACTGAGCATTACAGTGAATGAGACCAGTGCTTGCAGCTGTTGCTAGGGAACTGCTAAAAAGTGTTACCACTTGCGAGTGGTGCTCAGATAGATCAGACTCTAATGGTTCCAGTCTGATGGAGTCTCGCCAAGGAGGAGATGAGGGATCACCAGGCAGCCATCGTGCTCTATCTCAGCCGCTATACCATATGTCACAGCCGACAAGTCTCTGGAGTCCCACGCATCAGCACACATAACAACCAGATGAAACCGGCAGGTTTTCTCCCTAATAGGAAACAATTTGCATAGAGGTGTAGACTAAATAATTGAGAGGTGTGGAAGAGAGCAGGGTGGCTGCAGTGGGACGAAAGGACGTATGCCTGCCAGCCAAATCCATTAGCCAGACCTTGCTTGGCTGAGGCAGGCAGCTGATGAGAAGGCTCTGTTATCGGACACTAAAGGACACGAGGGCTGGTCATCAACACGCCAGCCTCTTGCTGCAGGGTGGATAGAGAGAATGAAAGAGCGAAAGGGAAACTAAATGAGAGAGACAAAAAGAGAAACTGAGGTAAAGAACAAGGACTTTCAATATTAAAGACTGAGCTGTTTTCCCATTGAAGCTGTATAATTGTCCAGCAAGAGCAGTCAAATGAGATGTGCATCGTACGTATATATATATATATATATATATATATATATATATATATATATATATATATATATATATATATATATATATATATATATATATGTTGATTTTCAGCAAATGGTACTGGTAAACATCACATTATTGAAGGAAGGCTGAATGGGCAAATGTACTGAGACATTCTTGACAAAAATCTGCTGGCATTTACAAGGGTGAAGAAAATGAAACGAGGGTGGACAATGATCCAAAACATACTGCTAAGGAAACTCTCCACTGGTTTCAAAGAAAAAGAAATAAAGCTTCTATAAGGGCCCAGCCAATCACCTGACTTGCATCCAATCGAAAATCTATGGAAAGAACTGAAGCTTAAAGTCCATAAAAGAAGCCCACAGAACCTTCAAGATTTGAAGACTGTTTATGTGGAGGAATGGGCCAAAATCACACCAGAGCAATGCATGTGACAAGTTTCTCCATACAGGAGGCGTCTTGAAGCTGTCATTGCAAACAAAGGCTTTTGTACAAAGTATTGCAGTTTGCCTACCAAGCGAACAGGTCTGCGGATGATGCAGTCAACATGGGACTGCACTTCATCCTAGAACACCTCGACAGTGCAGGGACCTACGCGAGGATCCTGTTCGTGGACTTCAGCTCAGCGTTCAACACCATCATCCCTGAACTCCTTTCAACCAAGCTTCTCCAGCTCAGCGTCTCACCTGCCATCTGCCAGTGGATTTACAGCTTTCTGACGGGCAGGACACAGCAGGTCAGGCTGGGGGAGGCCACCTCATCCACACGCAGCATCAGCACTGGGGCGCCCCAAGGTTGTGTCCTCTCTCCGCTGCTCTTCTCTCTCTACACGAACGACTGCACCTCAGCGAACCCGACTGTCAAGCTCCTGAAGTTTGCAGATGACACCACTGTCATCGGCCTCATCAAGGACGGTGACGAGTCTGCATATCGACAGGAAGCGGAGCGGCTGGAGCTGTGGTGCGTCCGACACAACCTGGAGCTGAACACGCTCAAGACTGTAGAGATGATCGTGGACTTCAGGAGGCATCCTTCGCCACAGCTGCCCCTCACGTTGTCCAGCTGCCTTGTGTCAACCGTCGAGACCTTCACGTTCCTGGGAATTACAATCTCTCAGGACCTGAAGTGGGCGACCAACATCAACTCCGTCCTCAAAAAGGCCCAGCAGAGGATGTACTTCCTGCGGCTTCTGAGAAAGCATGGCCTGCCACCGGAGCTGCTGAGACAGTTCTACACAGCGGTCATCGAATCAGTCCTGTGTTCATCCATCACAGTCTGGTTTGGTGCTGCTACAAAAAAGGACAAACTCCGACTGCAACGGACAATCAAAACTGCTGAAAGGATTGTCGGTACCCCCCTACCCACCATTGAGGACTTGCACGCTGCCAGAACTAAGACAAGGGCGTGCAAAATCCTCTCGGACCGTCTGCACCCTGGTCACCAGCTCTTCCAGCTCCTTCCCTCAGGTAGGCGCTACCGATCAACGCAAACTAGAACTAGTAGACATTCCAACAGCTTCTTCCCTCTTGCGATCAACTTCTTAAACACCTAACCTATAATTCCATTACAACAAGCTGGAATTTTTTTTTTACTTGAGTTCGTTGTCACATTTCTGTGGGGCCAATTATGTATTACTCGTGCACTCACTGTAGTTGTCTCGCCATGCTGCACTATTTGCATATACTGGCCACTCATGCCAGAGTAGCATCTGCTCCATTTGCACACTGATTGAGGAGTATCTGTAACATTTGTACAACCAACATTGTCCCAGATGATCGCACTACTCATCACTTTAAACCGCATACACTCCTTGAAGTCTCAGCGCCCTTTGCACAATGGTCATTGCACCGGACTATTGCAATATTAGTCATTCGAACTGCTCTAAGTGCTAGAGGACTCTGCATCTTTTTGCACAATTGTTTTTTGTCAATGTCTTTATGTCTCCAAAGTGTTCTGTAAATTGACTGTCTGTTGTACTAGAGTGGCTCCAACTACCGGAGACAAATTCCTTGTGTGTTTTGGACATACTTGGCAAATAAAGATGATTCTGATTCTGAATTCTGATTCTGATTAAATAAATACCAGTTGGCGTGTTCAATACTTTTCCCCTGTGTCATTTCACCTTTGGAAATATATTTAATGAGAATAATGGTGACGACTGGTCGCCAGCCAATCGCAATATATATATATATATATATATATATATATATATATGTTTAAATGTTAAACAACTTTGTCCCATGAATGTGTGTATATACACAGTGGTACCTTGACTTACAAGTTTTAATTGTAATATTGTATATACAGCATATATGAATCAGGTGTATGTACACAACTCATTATGTATATTCAGTCAGTCTTGGCTATGAATGAAGACAAAGAGAAACTTCCAAAGATAATGAACATTATATAATACCCATATTGACTTTTGATATAAGGCTTTTGTTGATGTTTTTTTATTTGGATCATGGGGGGGAACAGCGAAACACTCCTCAATCAGCCAAACAACTGTGGAAAACAAGCCTGTAGAGCGCTATAAAGCTTGGCAATCAGGCCCTGAATTACATTGCTTATATTGCTTCTGCTAATAAGCAAATATAATTGCACCATATTCTTAGATGCAGAAAATGGGAGAAGGGGTCAGGCTTTAAACGTAAAGCTTTACTTCCCATCGAAAAGGAAACTGAAAAACACAATTAGCAACCAAATAAACAAGTAAATGAAGTTCAGAGAACTGTTTAATAGCCCATGCTTAATTTTTTTTTTAAAATAAATATAAGCAATTACAGTGCACAGCAATCGTTCTGTCCCCAAAAGATCACCTCATAAAAATAATAATAATAATAATCTGAAGGATTCAAGGCACTAATTGTTCTTTTTTTAATTCCAATATGCACCCATTGGAAATATTACAGCAAGAATATTCAAAGATGGATGGCTGCACCTAATGTGCTTTATCTCACTTTGAGTCCATACATACTTAACATGCACGGACCGAGCAGGAATTAAGCTGATAATAAATTGGATTCTAATGCCGTTGAGCACATTCAGCTCCGGTATACATGAATTGTGCTGCCACTCTCCTCGTTTAATTCAAACGGACAAAACATGAGAATTGTGTTTCTTCAAACTATAATCCTCCTGTAATTCATAGTAATTAGTCAGATTTAAATCTCTTTTTGTTGCTATTATTTCACAATTATCTGTCTTTTCAGCAAGAGCAGGTCCTAGTCCATTATAAATAAGGTGTTTTGCAAGAATAAATATCGGCCATAACATACTAGTGGCATTGCATCCCAATGAGCTTGTTACTGCAACACTAACAGGAAATGTATCTCTGCAAAGCATTGAAGTCTCATTTGCATGTGTTCATGTTTAATTCTGGACAGAAGAGGCAGGTGTTGATGTGGCCTAATATGATGCCTGACATTGCCTAAGACCTATAATTATTTCCCTGACCTACCCAACAATCATCTTTCCTCCAGTTAATTGCTAATATAAACAAATCCTCAAGTGTCCAGGTTCATAGTCAGTGTTTTGCATGTAGAAGGGCAGATCCACAGCCGAAACTGGGAAGTATTAAAATTCTTTCAAAATTTCATTCAGGCACATTTTATCACATAACTTGATAAGAGTTAATAATCAACACAATTGTCATTGATAGCTGCTGGAAATTGGATGAAAAGATTAGGATCGTAGTCAATTCAAGCTATTTTGAAAAGAAAAATGAACCAATGCTTTCTTAATGAATAATTAATTACATTTCAACTTGTATTATCAAGCATACTGAGCTATGAGAACCATTGATTTATATTGTTCAATATTTTAAGGACATAGGAGAAAGGTAAATGTCTTTTCACAAGTATAGAACTGGTCTACCGACAGTTTCATTTCAGATACCTCCACAGTAGCTTTTTTTGTTGTTATTCTATGGGTGTTCAACATTTCGTTTGCCATCCATGAGTGAATATTTAATGAGGCCATTACAACCTCTCCACTGCTGTTCATCTGGGCATCGAGTCAGCAGGAAAAAAAAAGAAACTCCCTAGTTTTACCATCTGCTGGAATCAATAAGGGCTCAAGACAGCATTCAGGAGGGCCTCAGCTAAACCCTTCAACTCTGTGGCTACAAGTCCTGGACGGCAACGGCAAGGTTAAATGGCCATTTATGACAGATGAATATTACACCCTGCACGGTAATGCTAATCCCTCAATTAAATTATAGCTCCTAAGCACACAGGCCTTTTCTGGTTTTGCAGCTACGAAGGAAAAGCTGTGTGACTTGTTTGCACACAGTCCACACTTTGATGCTGGGGCTTTGTGGAAGGATTTGTGGAGTAAATGATACTTTGCAGAAAGACAACAGTATACAATGTGTTTGTGTAGCACAACTAGACATTAAAGGCTTTGGGGATGTGTTTGCTGAGCATAGTCTGAACACGAAGAAGCCCTCAAATGACGGGAATGTTCAATCTTCATGGGATGTTTACACAGTGCGTTCTCGCTTACGTATGCATTAATAGTGTGTCAGCAGCACATGGTAAAGACTAAAGCAGTGGCTAATGAGAAAAAATAAGGTTGTTGATTGTGCTTTATTTCAGTGCTTGATTGATTGATCTATTGAGATCCATCATTCTTGTTAATGAACCTGTAATGGTAATACTGATCATGTGAATGCCAGTCTTTGCCCCACAATTTAAGAAAGCCTTTTCTGAGCACATATCTTGGCTACACATTTTTGCTCCTTGTATTAGCTCATTGCATCCCTAACGGGGACCTAGCAATCATTTGGACGTGCAACTTTATGTCCCTTTGTTAATGTTCCGTGCAGTACAAACAGGCGTAGATGTGAAGAAACAGGCCTAATATTCCTTACAGATAATCACACATAAATGTGCCTTTAAAGTCACAAAAGCTTGGAGGTTGAACTGTCATTGCACAAGAAGTAATATGAAACATTGAAAAATCTCATAAGACCTCAAGCGTATCTCATTGGGGCTCAGTTAAGGCACCTTCAAAAGATTAACTTAAGTGTACAGTATGTTTTTGCCCATTCCTCTGGATTTTTGCAACACATTCCAAAAGATGGAGCAGCTTCAACAGTGGAAGAAAAAAAGAAGGAAAAGAATATCCACCTGCATTTAGTGACCTTTAGAGAGTGTTTAAAGAGCTTCATAGTTATATTGTAATTATACTAATATTACACTGGAGTCACTAATGGTGCAGTGGCCATACTTCGGTGTGGGCAGCGTGTATTCAATCCCCACTCAGTGATGATGTGAATGTGAGGGTGAATGGCCGACTGTAAAAAATATAATGAAAGACTATGTTTAGTCTGCCTTTTGCCTGACGCCAGCTGAGATAGGCTCTGGCTCCCTGCAACCCTGAACAGGATAAGCGCTATAGAAAATGGATGGAGGGATGATAGTGGCTAACTTTGTGTCTATTACAGTTAAGTGAAATGTTAAAAATGTGGTTTAATAGTCCCACAGATAATAAAATGTTTTATGATGACAACTGTTTGACTCTTGAACATTTTAATTACATCTTATTGGGAAAATGATACTGAATCTTGGAGACTGACGTGTACTAACACAAGATTTATAAAAAAAAAAAAAAAAAAAAAAAAAAAACAAGTGGAAGTTTCCCAAAAATTCATAGAGTGATTGTTTCTCGGAGGGCTTATCGAGAAATGTAAGTGGGGTGAGTGAACACTTCCACAAATGCATAGGACTGCTATAAGCAACGTGTTCAGTGCAACAAGACTTGGAAAATCGTTCGTTTCTTAAACATTTAACAGAATTGAATCTGGTTAAACAGCCAAGTATCCTGAAATGGAATTGGCATTTGAAAAAACAAGAACACTTTAGTAAAATGCAGAAAGTGTAGTATGCATGAATAATGCACATTTGTACAAGGTTGGGCGTGTAGCAAAGTGGATGTCAAAACTGATTGTAATACACATTCTTCAGTCCATGCATCTACATATCACACTTAACAAGGATATAAGGAACCCTATATTCTGTCTATTCCCTTATTACAAAACCTACAGAAACAGCAACAGTGAAGGATCCAATAAAAGCATTAAGCAACAATATAAACAACACTCTTGCTCCTATTTTTCATGAGCTGAACTCCAAGATCTAAGACCTCCACTACGTGCACAAAAGGACTATTTCTCAAATATTGTCCACAAATCCAAATCTGTGTTAGTGAGCACTTCTCCTTTGCTGAAATAATCCAGCCACCTCACAGCTGTCTAAAGTCAAGCCAATTTATACAGCCCAAAATGACCATTGTACAGGCATTCCTTAGGTTGTCAACAATAAAAGGCCACTCTAAAATGTGCAGTTTTACTGAATTGGGTTGCACAAAGTTGTTGGATATTTGCAGGAACTGGAACATGCTGTCTTATACGCCGATCCAGAGCATCCCAACATGCTCAATGGATGAGTAGGATGGCCATACAAGAATTGGGATATTTTCAACATCTGGTAATTGTGTATAGATCCTTGCAATATGGCGCCATTCATGCATTATTGGAACATGAGGTGATGGTCGTGGATGAATGGCACAACTGATCGACTATACGAAGGATGTGTTGCAAGGCGTGAATCATCACATCTCCTCCAAATACTGACGGAGTGTTCTCTCCCCCCTCACCCAATACAGTAAAACAGCACATTTTAGAGTGGCCTTTTATTGTGGCCAACCTAAGGCACGCCCGTGTAATAAATGTGTTGCACACCGTGAGGCTACTGGTGGTCACATCACACACTGATGGCTGGATTTTTTCAGTAGAGGAGAAGTGCTCACTAACATAGATTTAGACCAATTTTCTAGCAATATCTATTATTATATTATATATTAATAATTAATAGTCACTGAAGTCATAGATCTTTGAGTTCAATTCATGAAAAATGCAAGCAAAAACAAAAACACTGCCTTTATAGTTTGTGCAGTATCGAGGAGATAGGCATCCAACATGGCAACCACGTTCTCATTCTAATATTGGCTCACTGGTATCTATGTTAACATTAATGAGATCCAAAAAGAAAGAAACCATGGAAAACAGCCACAAAGGACACAGATACACATGTAGTCAACTATGCACAATGTATGTGATATGTAAGCAACATTTTTGAACTATTTCAAAAGATGATTCAGACATGATTCTATCGCTACTGTATACTCAGTTAATTAGGCTGCTTATAACCTCAACATTCTGGCAGAGTCCCCAATAGGTGGTACATATTTGTGTATGTTTAAATGACACTAAAACTAAGAAATGCATAAATAACTGGTGTACGGAACTTGCAGTTACTTTCGTTGAATTGGCTCTGAAATTGTGACTCACATAACCACAACACAAAAAGGAGAAGGGGCTTCTCACTAACTGGTGCTGGTGTAAAATGTAGGGTTACTGTGTATACACGAAGAGAGTACATCACATTAAGAGTTTATGGTGATGCATATAAGTTGAGTAAATAATATTGGTGGACCAGCCAGCATACAGCTCATGTTGTGCAGAGGATCATGTTTTCACAAGAAATGCATCAATGATGACACTGTGTTCCCGTTCTATGCCAGCAGGTTTCCAAAAATATGGCTGGCTTTTAGACCAAGCAAGGCAAACTATTCATTACCTGTTCTTCAATCCTCATCTCTCAACTGTATGTTTAATGAGCTGACATCATGTTCCCTCAGTGCCTGCTCTCTGTTATGCCTGTTTTTCTTCTTCTTCAGCCAATGTTTGTCTTGCTGACATTGTCACTGCTCTCGAAGGCGCTAAATAATAGCACCCTTCTAATTTTCTACTACAGCACTCACTGTTCACTGTCACACTTATTCCATGACAATGACATGATATATGCAAGAACAAATGAATCGATTTAGTAAGAATGAAGAATGTGTATAAAAGCCTTAACAACCAACTATTGTTTGAGTCATGTCGGTACACACCATACAAAAGGTATTATACAAAGAAAATCCACATCTTGTATTTCTATTTAAGATCAGAGGTAGGCCTATCACAAAATCCTGGAAAATCAAAATTCAGTCCTTGTTGAAGAATTGTAATACATTGTATAAGAGAAAGACATTAATAAGAAAACCCATTTTTCTTGGACAATTGGGTTTTCCCATTTTGCCTCTTTGCTACATACTTCTTGTCAAACGCATCACTCCATGAAACAGGACAAATGAGATTCTGTTAATAGATGAATGGTTTCTTCACACATGTTCAAGCTAAATCAATCATTAATGAGATAATTTGTCAAGGATACGTGCTAAAGATTAATCACAAAAACCTCAAAAACTCTGTTCCCAAGACAGGTGAAGGGGACCTTCCTGACAATGAGTGTTCCTGCAAGGACAACTGTTTACTTCAGGATACAACTCCCTTCCCCATTCCATACAATACAGTGTCTCTATAGTCACATTAATAATACAATAAGAAGAGTCACATTTATGATCTCAACTGATGTTATAGGACTAAAATAGCGGAATGCCAAAATTCTAAGGCCACAAATGTTTTAAAAAGGCACCAACATTTCACAAAGGATATCATAAAATCTTGAGTAACTTGAGCGTAGGTTCAAAAGTGTTAGGTAGTGTTAAGTGAGTGGTTAAGTGTTAACGTGTGTTCATTTAGTGATTTACTTATTTTTACACTTGTGTGGTGGTTAAAAACAATTGCCTGAACAATGATTGGACAGTTTAAGGACTTCCTTAATTTGCCTCACCGGAATACTCAATTATATCTACTGTATATTGATACAGTATATATTAATGATGGCCGTAGTTTGACCCTGGAAAGGAGTGTATTTAACCTTAAAGGTTCACTTAGAACTAGGCGGTGGTGATCTATTAATCTCAAAATCATTCGGGTTACTTGTAGTGCAGCGTACTTCTGGATAGGCATCGCTCTGAACTGACATAAGGATGACTCGCTTTGCAGCATCCAGCTCCTCTGGTGTGCATGTTTTTTGTGTGGCATCTTTTACATGCATGTGGACTGTCTAAACTTAATGACGTGGCTTGGTGGATTAATAATGAAATGGCCTGCCGTAGTGACTCAAAATGCCCTTTCACTTATGTCAGGATTAGGTTATTAAATAAAAAGTATCAATTGATTCCAATCAATCATCAATTATCATCATCAGTCAGAGAAGCTAATTTCAAAGGAAATAAATAGAGGTATTGGGGAGGATTTGTCTTTTAAATAGCCCAGGAGACAAATAGGATTCCTCTTTGAGGGTTCAAATGTGTGGACTACAGTACAGAGGACCTGTAATTTCAGCAGTCTCAAGCAGTCTAACAAAGCCTTCGGTAGTTATGGTTGCGTGCTGGATGCTTAAAAAGATTGGAATGGCATGAAGCTCTGGCGCTGTTATGGATCGGCACCATGTACGCCTGTCTGAGCAGGGAAGTATATATATATATATATTATTATTATTATAAAAAAGAAAGTGTCTGGTCTGAATAAGGCTCTAGATATGCACTTCACAAAACAGACATTGTAAACCAGCTTGAGTGCAGGAAACAAGACAAATGAGAGAAGTTAGCAACACTCTAGACTGTGTTCTATTGCCTCCTCCACCACGCACTGATTGGTTAACTGGCTTGGATGCTGTTACAGTGTTATATAATATATTATAGGATGTATATAATAGTACAGTCAATTAGATCTGTGGGTAAGAGTAAGATGCAATGAAGTGACTAGCAGGAACAGCCTATCCAAAGGTTGTGTGTGTATTGTCTTATTTTGGTCTGATGTTATAGGTGGATACCTTTAGAAATCATTCATTTATCATTTTGTTAGATGTTGTATTAATGTAGCAGTAGTAGTCAACGGAGGAGATGTATTACATCTTAGAATTGACAGGGTAAATGTAGCTTCTGTGGCCACTACCCTGCTATGTGATCACAAAGTAGCTTCATTACTGAAAGGTTCCGTTATGACAACGCGAGTGAGAAATGCAGCTAATCTAGTAATGCTGCTACTTGTCACAGCACTGCTGCCCAACACTGTCAATTCCTCAGTCAATGTAAAACTTTACAAACTCCCGGTAAAAACTTTTCATTCTAATCATTGTGGGAGAAAAGTGATTTTCAATGCTATGTTGTTTCTTTACTTCTGCACTTTCATAAATCATTATTAACAGTGATAACTCACAAGCTCCTCTTAGGATTATTTTCCATATCAGATAATTACAAAGCAAAAGGCATGGTTTCGATATTTTTTTTTCTTTCTTTCTGTTGCAAATATGCATGCAGTTAGTGCACAAACATATCAGACTTTTGTTAAATAAATATTATACATCTTATCAACAAGACAAAAGTGCTAGCTCTTGCCTCTATGAAACCAGATACCAGGTGATCAGACAAAACAAAATGAGCAGAAACAGATACAACCTCAAACATACAACATATTTCACAGTGTGTCATTTCAAAGCAAGAGTAAAACATCTTAGCTGCCTCTCTAACAGGCAAATAATGCCTTTATAGAGCACAAATGAGATTGCATTTTAGAAGATATCTTATCTTCCTTCACACCCACTTTATCATACAGAAGCTTCCACACTGCTCTGCTTTATGCTGCAAACTATGCAATATGTGACTAATTGCTATATTTTATCAAGGCATAAAGCCGCCTTGAAGAAAGTTAAGTGTCAGACTGCAATAACCCTGCAACGGTGACCATTTGTCTCTGACAAGAAGCTTCTGTTAATACAAACCCGTAAACACCATTACAACATCAGGGGCTATAAAACACTTATGAAGTAATGAGGCGCCTTTTATGGTTTTTGCACAAAGGGTCCTAAAATGTTTGCTCTTCTGCACGCATAAGGTCCAACAAGCAGAAGGAGGAGCGGATACGCTGTGTAAACCACAACAGATGTGTTGCCATGTTGGGAATACGGGTTAAACATGACATGACAAGAGCACATGAGATGTGTCACCAGCTTAATCCTTTAGTACAATTACATACACGAAGTTTATGTCACAATTTTAAACAGACACCAGTGTGTGTTTTCCTGCCATCTATGTACTTTAAAATATGTTTTGTTTTGTTTTGTTTTTTAACATAGTGCAGCACAAGCTTGTCAGCTGGCCTAAAATGAGCACCTCACAATGTAGCTTTCGCCATGCCATTATTGGCTTAATCTTCTTTTCAACCTGTTATCGAGAGGTATTGTACTTGGTTACATCTGGCGGCGGATATTGAAGAATGCACGTGAGGCCACGTCTGATTGTACAGATCAGTCTTTCCCAAACATTTTCAAATAGGACATTTGGTTCTCAGGACCAGAAATTACAAAAATACATCTTACATTGCCATAATATTGATGTATACATATACATTTATGATAAACAACACAAACATTGACTTGTCATAAACTTGATTCAAAAAGCCCTTTGCCATGATTTTTCCCCGTTTTAAAGATCAGCACAGTAAAGTACAGCCTTTTACTCTGACAATCGTGACCCAATATAAAATATGACTTTTGACATTTTGGGTCCCAACTGAGTGTGGGAAGGATGTTCTATCGATGTAGGATACATAAACTTTCAAATAATCGGTTTGATAGTGTGACTTCAGGAAATTTCAAGCATGATTACAAAACGTGTTTCAAGTCAGTAAATGTACTGAATTGGTGATTATATATAATTTAGGACCTTAAAAATAGGGCTGCACGATATGGCCCAAAACCAATATTTTTAGGCTGTATCACAATACACGATATATATATCTCAATATTCTGATTTGTCCTGCAAGTCACTATATACAGTGGGTACGGAAAGCATTCAGACCCCATTACATTTTTCACTCTTTGTTATTTTGCAGCCATTTGCTAAAATGGTTTAAGTTGATTTTTTTCTCATTAATGTACACACAGCACCCCATATTGACAGAAAATAAATGGAATTGTTGACATTTTTGCAAATGTATTAAAAAATAAAAACCGAAATATCATACAGCCATAAGTATTCAGACCCTTTGCTGTGACACTCATATATTTATCTCGGTGCTGTTCATTTCTTCTGATTATCCTTGAGATGGTTCTACACCTTCATTGGAGTCCAGCTGTGTTTAAGTATATTGATTGTCTATATAAGACCTTACAGCTCACAGTGCGTGTCAGAGCAAATGAGAATCATGAGGTCAAAGGAACTGCCTGAAGAGCTCAGAGACAGAATTCTGGCAAGGCACAGATCTGGCCAAGGTTACAAAAACATTTCTGTTGCACTTAAGGTTCCTAAGAGCACAGTGGCCTCCATAATTCTTAAATGGAAGACGTTTGGGGCGACCAGAACCCTTCCTTGAGCTGGCCCTCCGGCCAAACTGAGCAATCGGGGGAGAAGAGCCTTGGTGAGAGACGTAAAGAAGAACCCAAAGATCACTGTGGCTGAGCTCCAGAGATGCAGTCGGGAGATGGGAGAAAGTTCTAGAAAGTCAACCATCACTGCAGCCCTCCACCAGTCGGGGCTTTATGGCAGAGTGCCCCGACGGAAGCCTCGCATCAGTGTAAAACACATGAAAGCCCGCCAGGAGTTTGCTAAAAAAAAACACCTGAAGGACATCAAGATGGTGAGAAATAAGATTCTCTGGTCTGATCAGACCAATATAGAAATTGTTGGCCTTAATTCTAAGTAGCATGTGTGGAGAAAACCAGCCACTGCTCATCACCTGTCCCAATACAGTCCCAACAGTGAAGCATGGTGGTGGCAGCATCATGCTGTGGGGGTGTTTTTCAGCTGCAGGGACAGGGAGACTGGTTGCAATCGAAGAAAAGATGAATGCGGCCAAATACAGGGATATCCTGGACGAAAACCTTCTCCAGAGTGCTCAGAACCTCAGACTGGGCCGAAGGTTCACTTTAAAAAAAGACTGACCCTAATACCGAAAATACCGAAGGAGTGGCTTCAGAATATCTCCGTGACTGTTCTTGAATGGCCCAGCCAGAGCCCTGACTTAAACCCAATTGAGCATCTCTGGAAAGACCTGAAAATGGCTGCCCACCAACTTTCACCATCCAACCTGATAGAACTGGAGAGGATCTGCAAGGAGGAATGGCAGAGGATCCCCAAATCCAGGTGTGAAAAACTTGTTGCATCATTCCCAAAAAGACTCATGGCTGTATTAGCTCAAAAGGGTGCTTCTACTAAATATTGAGCAAAGGGTCTGAATACTTATGGATGTGTGACATTTCAGTTTTTCTTTTTTAATATATCTGCAAAAATTTGAACAATTCCGTTTTTTGTTTTTTTTTGTCAATATGGGGTGCTGTGTGTACATTAATGAGGAAAAAATGAACTGAAATGATTTTAGCAAATGGCTGCAGTATAACATCCATCCATCCATTTTCTTCACCGCTTATCCCCATTAGGGTCGCGGGCTGCTCGAGCCTATATCCCAGCTATCTTTGGGCGGGAGGCGGGGCACACCTTGACCCGGTCGCCAGCAAATCGCAGGGCACATAGAAACAAACAACCATTCACACTCACATTCACACCTACGGGCAATTTAGAGTCGTCAATCAAAAGCATCCTTTCTTATACTGGATAAAACATAGTAGCAGTCTCAGTCAGATTAAGATAGCAAATTTCCTTCTCCCATACTTGGAAAATGGTTTCCACAAATTCTAATAACCATCCATCAATTTTCTACTGCTTATATCCTGTTCAGGGTCATGGGCAAGTTGGAGCGTATTCCAGCTAATGTTGTGCAAGAGGTGAGGTACACCCAAGACTGGTTTACCAGTCAATCACAGGGCATAGACAGACAACACATTCTAAAATGAATGTCATAGGCTAAAGGCTAAAATGAGGAACCATAACATTCCCACCTATGGACAATTTTGAGTCTTCATTTAACCTATTATGCATGTTTCTGGAAGCTGGAAGGAAACCAGAGTGCTTGGCAAAAACCCACTAAACTGACTATAGTATGGGGAGAAGATTCAAATTCTATACAGAAAGACTCAAGCCAAGATCAGGACCCAGAGATGAGGCCACTTTCCATTTTCATTAATAAAACAGCTACAATATTTGTTAAAACGCACAATGCCTATTCCCATGAGGTGTGTGCCCCTAACTATCAGTCTGTCCTTCTCTCCCCACACTGAAGCTGCCTAATCAGACTAGTCAAAAAAAGGCCCAATTTCAGTCAGTATACATGTAAAAAACAACAACAACAACAAAAATGTGTGGTAGAAATCACTTACACTGTATTTTGGAGGCAGCATTTATCATTGTCAGCAGGCATGTACAGTGCATATGCCCCCAAGATGTCCCATTTCCCCACCAGTAGTTTGGACAGCATACTCGCTCAATTATAGAAGAGTCTGTCAGTTTTGTACTATTTACTAATGTAAATGTCCCCTGGATGAAGCATTCCTAAGGCATGGACTTGCTGTGACGGGAAAGCGGGCAACCACACCAAATCTGATTTGAATAAATCTACTGAGGTAGTTGAAGGTCATTAGAGCCTCCCAATCAAAGCTTACCTTTCCTTAGAATACAATTACTAAATGTTTAGAGGGCCACAGCGTGAAGAAAAACTTCACACACAAAAAATAAAAGCAGTCAAAAACTTTATGACTGGCCAATCGAGTGTTGCATGTAGTCGTAGCTGGTAGGGGGCAATTTGAGTGTGTGATTGTTTGTATCAATAATGATGCTATATTCATGAGAAAATACATATTTCTCCAATTAGTATTATTATTATGACTATAATTTCAGCTATCTTGCTGACATCTATGTGCCGTGGTGAGGTCCACTATTGACACCTATAAAGCAGTTGGCTGGCTATACAAGTATAGAGTATTTACAAGGTATACAGTATGACCTGTGTTGTTGTTCATGCATCACATTTTTAAATTAAAAGCTGTGCAATTAGATATGAAGCGATTGAGCTCCAGGATTAATGAATTATTGAGCAAACAGCTAAGTCTTTTAAAGCTGTGAGGGATCACACTTTTGCCACTTTTAAGATCAATTTCTCAGTAATGTGGGAGGGAAACTAAAGAGTCCTTCACCACTACTTCAAAAACATTATCTTTGAATAGTCACAGTAGCCTACCCATTTGTTTCACCCAAATTATGTGACTGGCATGTATGTGCACACAGCCCTGTTCCCAAGCACAGGAAATTTGGTTGTAAGTGTTCACTGGCTGTTTATTTGTCCTCTACCTCCACATCAGCACACCTCACTCTCAGTTTGTATTCTAGAGCCGTGAAACTCTTTGCAGGGTGGACAGGGGAGAGCACTATCTGTTACTGTACCCACTCATAAAAGCCTGTTATTAGAGACCCATGCAGTTAAAGCATCAACCCCTATGGAGCAGCAGGTTTCCTTCAGTTTGATTGGCAGACCCAAGAAGATGCCAGAGGCACACACAATAAAACCTATTTGAGTGTTACAGCCTTGAACAGCTTCTGCTCTTCAGCAAGCGGTCTCTTGCACGACCCTGGATTTTATGTTGGATCAAGGCACCAGACTTTGTTTGGATTTTAGATTTTAAATAGCCCATATAAGGGGGGCATGAGATGTGAAGAATGTGAAGTTAACTATTGTTCTAACTTCTGAAGGTAAACTCTGATAGCACAGAGTAGCCTAGTGTTTAAAACAATGTTGACAAACGGCATCAAATAATAGCCACATCCTCTATGATAGCTAATAAAATCCATTTAGCCATTTTCTGCACCGAGAGAATGATTTCCACTAATATAATAGGAGCCCATCATCTCTAATAAGCTCTAAATAAACACTACACACAAATAGGCTAATTGCTAACTCTGTTGGCTATGATGGGCTAAGTCAGAGGGGGACATATTCAATTCTTTCTTGTAGGTATATTATACCTCAGAAACTGCTTTTTCAAAAACACTGTAACCAATGCGACTGTAAACCCAAATGTACAAATAAATTGGTGCAAATATACAATGGACTTGACTCTCAGCGCTCCTTCGCAAAGTCTGTTTAAAGCCGCATTGAACATGAGAGATGAGCAAGGGAAGTAATTTTCCAGAGTATTTATAGAGTGTGTGTGTTCACGACATTTCCAGCCTTGAACGGGTCTATAACCGAAAGAAAAGAAGCATTTGCGGATAAAGACATGATTTAGGAAAATGCCCCTGCTAAGATCCATTTCCAGCTATTAGTACGAGAGGAACCAAAAAAGTGTTTAAGAGCTCTCAACATGTCAAGAACTTATCTCTGAAAAACTGCTTCATTAAATCAAATGATTTACTATATGTTCTCTTGCAGCTTATACATGTCAGGAAACCCCAAATAAAAATAATTATTATCATTATAAAGTAGCATAAGGGAAAGGCAAGCTACACCTTATTTTAAAACCCTGTAGAAGTTTGGCAAGAAATCATTTTTGTTTTTGAGGTGGACATCTTGAAATGACTGTTATAATGTACATAAAGTATTAAGTAGCTTTTACATAATGTGGCAGCTGCATATAAAATCCAAATTCATGCAAAGGGCAGTATATAAAGTGAATTGCTGTTTTACACGACAGCACTTCAAAAACATAACTAGACATTCAGACAACCGAAAACCCATTTTTTGTATGATACAATAATATCTTTTTTAAAATAAAAAAATCTTCAAATGTCACCGAGAACGTCTCTCTGCATTTCAAAACCCGTTGATGAATCTATTTAAAGATAATGTTAACTAACAGACTGTATGTAACAACATACCATATGCAGGAAAGACAACCGACTGGTATTTTAGTCAGACCAAACACATCAAAGTCACCCAGTGTGCGTGCAATACAAGAATAACAGCAGGAAACAGAGGAGTCCCACAAGGGGGGGAAAAAATGCCGTCTCTTAGTAGATTCTCAACATCCCAGAAAGTATCTCTAATTAGTGACAAGGCTCCTCCCAGGGAGCTGATGGGAAACGGATGTGATTATTTGGGCTTAGAAAAAAAATGTGGCTTGAAAATTAAGAGGGATGATAATGCAGACGTAACACTATGACGCTATCGGTCTTTCTTAAGGTTTTTTTTATTGTTTTTATTTCCAGCAGCTCCAACTAAGAATTTCATTCATTTAAAATAATTCTAAGAGCACAGTCGGTGTGAATAGCATTTTGTTGTTTTTATGTTTATTTCTTTTTGTCAACAGCTAGTCCACACAAACCGCCACCAAACCTCCTTGAGACAGAGTACAAAACAATCATATGTGCTGATTAAGGGTCTAAACCTTTGAGAGCCTGGGCCCTGCATCATTAATGAAGGACTGATATTATATCCTGTTTACAGGGGGGACGGGAGGCAGCTCATATTAAGCGTGAGCACTTCTCTTGCACTCCTACCACCCACATACACATACAGGGCAGCATGCCTGGGGCTCAACATTGCATTGCAGACTTCGGCTGTTGGATGGAGCAAGAATACTACAGACTACAGAACACTCAATTAATCCTATTCATTCATTCATTTTCCATTCATATGAGTAGATTAATGATCTTGGTTGAAATCTGCAGCATGTTTGTTAATTTGTGTGCATGTTCGCAGATACGGACAGGTGAAGGGGTTATTGGGCCCCTCATAACTGAAGGCTAAGCAATACAAATACAATGTCTACACACATACAACGGTATTTTTAAATACAGCTTTCACAAATGAAATCTCATGAAGAATGTAGCTCACGCAGTTAGGTCACTATCCCATGTTATTTTTTGACATTAAAATAAGTACAATTGGCTCACATGAAGCAAGAACGCACTGGAGTCACAAACAAAATAAGGCTGACAAACGCTGCTTCTCATTTACATGCAAAGCTGACAACAGCATATTGGAAAATCTCCATCCTGGTTTTCTAGAGTTAAAAAAACAACAAAAAAACAAAAAATAGTCATTGTTCTGTGAATGCACAGCCTGTTTGAAGATAAAAACTAAAATACATAGGACATGCATGTTTTTCAAGTACCAAAGTTCATATCGGCCTGGCCGAAGTCCTTGGTCAACCTCCAATTATTTAGCCTTTGCTAGCCCTCTCGCTACGATTTCGACTCTAGTTTCTTGGCGCAGGCACAGTGGATGTCGGGCCAAGTGATCTGTGGAGGGACACCCGCTCAGCGTGGTGTTTGGGACAAACACTGCTGCACCATTTCTTTTGCTCTACCCATCTGTTGGTTTTGGCCCACTCCTCTGGACTGCAGCACAGATCAGGGAAGGCTCACGCAAACACACTTGGACAGCCGCAAAACCACTTTACACAGGACTTTTCTGGAAGTACTCTCAGCGGCAATTAAATGTGGGAAAGAAACTCAAATTCGAGGCTTTGAATAGTTGGACATGGTTTGAAAATGGATGAAGGGTCATTCCCACAATATTTAAAAAACTATTAGTGAGCTTTATAAATTGTCCCAGTAGAGCAATACTTTAAAAATAATATGACATGCAAACATACGTACTGTAAGTAGAGCTTGTTCACATGAGAATCAGAGGTGGATTGGATTTGATGGACAAAAAGAAAAGGACTAATTAGCCAAAAACGACAGTATTTGGAGGGTTAGATAATAAAGCACTAGTTTAGGGTTTTAATATTGCATTATTTTTATTGATTGTGTTGGACATACTGTTAAGTAATAATTTCCTTGAATAAATTGAAACTATTAAAAATAGTGTCACCTTTTTATGGAGTGTGTTGAAGAGGGAGTTATACACTATACATGTATCTGCATTAAGTGCATTTAGTATGTGAATACACAGTACGACTGCTTTTAGGACGTGGATGGATTCTTGACATTGGGTTGAGATAAGAATGTCTCAGTTTACACCAACTTCAAATTAAAACAAACAAAAAGTAGGATGCCGCAAGAAGGGATTGCACAGTGTAGGCAGAAACTACTTCAACAAATCTTAATGTTTTGCCATTTTGTTTTCCATACTTTAAGTTACAAAC